>NW_022635403.1:0-2345 GCF_010015895.1 Lontra canadensis | reverse complement strand
AAAAAAAAAAAAAATCTTGTTGCAGCAAGCACTTTTAGAGTACAAAATCAGCATCTCATGCTTCCTACTTCCTTTTCAAAATGTGTTGTAAATTACAAATTCCAAAGGCTTATACCTACATTCAATAACTGTGTTCCCTTTAAGGCCAACAGGTCAAATACACCATAAGGTAAACTACCCATAATAATTTTTACCACATCATCTGCTCTTCAATGATTTCAAGAGTTTCTTATTTTAAATCTCATGCTCAGAAAACTTATTTCCATTATCAACACACCCATTTAATACATATATGCCTATTGGAAGAGAGACCTGCCAAACTCAGACTTCAGCTTTATGAAACTGAACAAATTGCCACCTAACATTGACCATACAGTAAACAACAACATACACTTACTTATGATTGGAAAGCAGAATCTAATTCATTATGATCAAGAAGGTTTGACAGTTCAGTTCACTTTTGGGTCACAACATCGAACTGAATGCTCTGAAGCTTGTCCTATGCTTAGTACAGAAGATACTTAGTGATATCTGCTCCTTCCCACCTCTAGGAAGTTCAAAAATGGTCAGTATTTTTGTTACAAAGCAGGGTAACCAAAATCATGATGTGAGATTAAATAATCAGAGAATCTATCGTTTGAAGATCCTGAAAAGAAACCAGAATAAACCAGAATAAATCCCCAAAGAATTGCTTAAAAAATGGTGCAGAATGATCAGAAGAATAGAAAGAGGTCTTTACTTTTCATTTATTTAATGAACACATAAACGGCAACTCATATTTGGCATTATTTCAAATTTTTTTAAAGATTTTATTTATTTATTTGACGGAGAGAGAGTACAAGTAAACAGAGTAGCAGGCAGAGGAGAGGGAGAAGAGGACTCCCCGCTGAGCAGAGAGCCTGATGTGGGGCTCGATCCCAGGACTCTGGGATCATGACCCAGGCCAAAGGCAGCTGCTTAACCAACTGAGCCATCCAGGCGCCCCTCAAATGTTTTATAGATAATAACTGATGTAACTCTTAGAACAACCTTCTGAGGTAGGCACATTTATTATGCCCATTTTGTAGACTGAGAAGCTAAGGCACTGAAAGAGGTTGATGTCTCTGCTTTTTATTCTCTCCACTATCAAAATAGATGAGCTTAGCAAAGAGCTCCTTTGACTCAGATTCCTAATCTGTAATATTTGCTGGCATTAAACATTTTTTAAAATGCCACATTTTCCAATTGGCATATGAGTTGCCACGTACCACTGAAATGAAAATTTAATTGAAAAATTAACTACTAATCAAAAATTATTTTAACTCATAAATATACTTACCCAAGCCCAAGTGCAGATTTCTGTTGATGACTATGGCCTCAGATGATGTGTATCTTCACACCTCTGGCTCCTATCATAATGTGGGCTTGGTCTCCTGAGCACTGGGGAACAACTTTCATGGTATATACGACAGTCTAATTAGTGTCTCTGTCTCTGGCCCCAGTTCATCTAGAAGCCTCACTTAGTCTTTTTATTTTCTCACTTATTTTTTTATTAATTTAAAAATGCATGTGTTTATTATAATAGGTACAATAATGTAAAGACATATTTTCTAAAAATAATCATCTCTTCCACGTTGACACTCCTGGGTTAATAGCCTGACATTCTGGTATGCATAACTTCACAGCATTCTCTAAGCTAATATATATAACGATATGCGTATGTGTTTGCTTTAAAACATACGCACACTGTTTTACAAAAGTGGGGTCACACTATACACATTACCGCATAACGTACTTTCTCAAAAGAAAACCACAACGGATATCCATCTGAGTCAATGGAGAAATATAACTCATTTGTTTTAATAGCTACATTATATTTTAAAATGTAGACGTGTTGAAATTTATTCAACTATTTTACTCTTGAAAGAACTTCAGCCTCTCTCTAGTCCTTGAAAACAGTCCTGTATATAATCACATGATTACTGGTACATTTATTTCAGTAGGAAAAATTCCCAAAATGTTATATAAAATGTCACTTTCGCCAATTCTTTTCAGAATGATGGAAGTAATTTGTTCACTCCAATATGTTAGAATATCTCTTCTCCCACATCCTCAAAAGTATTGGATATCATTCTGCCTTAAAATTGTGACAATATAACAGGAGAAAAACGTTATATTTTACTGTACTTTTAATTTTTATTTTGACTAATAATGAGGATAAACACCTTTTAATTTAGGAGTCACTGTAGTTACAAATTTACTGATATGCTGTTCTTTTCATTATTTTTTACCAGTTTTCAAGCAATTTTTGTAAATCAATCTCTTTTTTGTCTAGTTTCTATCACCTTTTGCCATAAAAATAGGTC
>NW_022635402.1:0-2345 GCF_010015895.1 Lontra canadensis | reverse complement strand
AAAAAAAAAAAAAATCTTGTTGCAGCAAGCACTTTTAGAGTACAAAATCAGCATCTCATGCTTCCTACTTCCTTTTCAAAATGTGTTGTAAATTACAAATTCCAAAGGCTTATACCTACATTCAATAACTGTGTTCCCTTTAAGGCCAACAGGTCAAATACACCATAAGGTAAACTACCCATAATAATTTTTACCACATCATCTGCTCTTCAATGATTTCAAGAGTTTCTTATTTTAAATCTCATGCTCAGAAAACTTATTTCCATTATCAACACACCCATTTAATACATATATGCCTATTGGAAGAGAGACCTGCCAAACTCAGACTTCAGCTTTATGAAACTGAACAAATTGCCACCTAACATTGACCATACAGTAAACAACAACATACACTTACTTATGATTGGAAAGCAGAATCTAATTCATTATGATCAAGAAGGTTTGACAGTTCAGTTCACTTTTGGGTCACAACATCGAACTGAATGCTCTGAAGCTTGTCCTATGCTTAGTACAGAAGATACTTAGTGATATCTGCTCCTTCCCACCTCTAGGAAGTTCAAAAATGGTCAGTATTTTTGTTACAAAGCAGGGTAACCAAAATCATGATGTGAGATTAAATAATCAGAGAATCTATCGTTTGAAGATCCTGAAAAGAAACCAGAATAAACCAGAATAAATCCCCAAAGAATTGCTTAAAAAATGGTGCAGAATGATCAGAAGAATAGAAAGAGGTCTTTACTTTTCATTTATTTAATGAACACATAAACGGCAACTCATATTTGGCATTATTTCAAATTTTTTTAAAGATTTTATTTATTTATTTGACGGAGAGAGAGTACAAGTAAACAGAGTAGCAGGCAGAGGAGAGGGAGAAGAGGACTCCCCGCTGAGCAGAGAGCCTGATGTGGGGCTCGATCCCAGGACTCTGGGATCATGACCCAGGCCAAAGGCAGCTGCTTAACCAACTGAGCCATCCAGGCGCCCCTCAAATGTTTTATAGATAATAACTGATGTAACTCTTAGAACAACCTTCTGAGGTAGGCACATTTATTATGCCCATTTTGTAGACTGAGAAGCTAAGGCACTGAAAGAGGTTGATGTCTCTGCTTTTTATTCTCTCCACTATCAAAATAGATGAGCTTAGCAAAGAGCTCCTTTGACTCAGATTCCTAATCTGTAATATTTGCTGGCATTAAACATTTTTTAAAATGCCACATTTTCCAATTGGCATATGAGTTGCCACGTACCACTGAAATGAAAATTTAATTGAAAAATTAACTACTAATCAAAAATTATTTTAACTCATAAATATACTTACCCAAGCCCAAGTGCAGATTTCTGTTGATGACTATGGCCTCAGATGATGTGTATCTTCACACCTCTGGCTCCTATCATAATGTGGGCTTGGTCTCCTGAGCACTGGGGAACAACTTTCATGGTATATACGACAGTCTAATTAGTGTCTCTGTCTCTGGCCCCAGTTCATCTAGAAGCCTCACTTAGTCTTTTTATTTTCTCACTTATTTTTTTATTAATTTAAAAATGCATGTGTTTATTATAATAGGTACAATAATGTAAAGACATATTTTCTAAAAATAATCATCTCTTCCACGTTGACACTCCTGGGTTAATAGCCTGACATTCTGGTATGCATAACTTCACAGCATTCTCTAAGCTAATATATATAACGATATGCGTATGTGTTTGCTTTAAAACATACGCACACTGTTTTACAAAAGTGGGGTCACACTATACACATTACCGCATAACGTACTTTCTCAAAAGAAAACCACAACGGATATCCATCTGAGTCAATGGAGAAATATAACTCATTTGTTTTAATAGCTACATTATATTTTAAAATGTAGACGTGTTGAAATTTATTCAACTATTTTACTCTTGAAAGAACTTCAGCCTCTCTCTAGTCCTTGAAAACAGTCCTGTATATAATCACATGATTACTGGTACATTTATTTCAGTAGGAAAAATTCCCAAAATGTTATATAAAATGTCACTTTCGCCAATTCTTTTCAGAATGATGGAAGTAATTTGTTCACTCCAATATGTTAGAATATCTCTTCTCCCACATCCTCAAAAGTATTGGATATCATTCTGCCTTAAAATTGTGACAATATAACAGGAGAAAAACGTTATATTTTACTGTACTTTTAATTTTTATTTTGACTAATAATGAGGATAAACACCTTTTAATTTAGGAGTCACTGTAGTTACAAATTTACTGATATGCTGTTCTTTTCATTATTTTTTACCAGTTTTCAAGCAATTTTTGTAAATCAATCTCTTTTTTGTCTAGTTTCTATCACCTTTTGCCATAAAAATAGGTC
>NW_022635401.1:0-2345 GCF_010015895.1 Lontra canadensis | reverse complement strand
GACCTATTTTTATGGCAAAAGGTGATAGAAACTAGACAAAAAAGAGATTGATTTACAAAAATTGCTTGAAAACTGGTAAAAAATAATGAAAAGAACAGCATATCAGTAAATTTGTAACTACAGTGACTCCTAAATTAAAAGGTGTTTATCCTCATTATTAGTCAAAATAAAAATTAAAAGTACAGTAAAATATAACGTTTTTCTCCTGTTATATTGTCACAATTTTAAGGCAGAATGATATCCAAT
This sequence comes from Lontra canadensis, assembly GCF_010015895.1. NCBI lineage: Eukaryota > Metazoa > Chordata > Mammalia > Carnivora > Mustelidae > Lontra > Lontra canadensis. The sequence continues at coordinate 2,099 of NW_022635401.1, read as the reverse complement.
ACTTTTGAGGATGTGGGAGAAGAGATATTCTAACATATTGGAGTGAACAAATTACTTCCATCATTCTGAAAAGAATTGGCGAAAGTGACATTTTATATAACATTTTGGGAATTTTTCCTACTGAAATAAATGTACCAGTAATCATGTGATTATATACAGGACTGTTTTCAAGGACTAGAGAGAGGCTGAAGTTCTTTCAAGAGTAAAATAGTTGAATAAATTTCAACACGTCTACATTTTAAAATATAATGTAGCTATTAAAACAAATGAGTTATATTTCTCCATTGACTCAGATGGATATCCGTTGTGGTTTTCTTTTGAGAAAGTACGTTATGCGGTAATGTGTATAGTGTGACCCCACTTTTGTAAAACAGTGTGCGTATGTTTTAAAGCAAACACATACGCATATCGTTATATATATTAGCTTAGAGAATGCTGTGAAGTTATGCATACCAGAATGTCAGGCTATTAACCCAGGAGTGTCAACGTGGAAGAGATGATTATTTTTAGAAAATATGTCTTTACATTATTGTACCTATTATAATAAACACATGCATTTTTAAATTAATAAAAAAATAAGTGAGAAAATAAAAAGACTAAGTGAGGCTTCTAGATGAACTGGGGCCAGAGACAGAGACACTAATTAGACTGTCGTATATACCATGAAAGTTGTTCCCCAGTGCTCAGGAGACCAAGCCCACATTATGATAGGAGCCAGAGGTGTGAAGATACACATCATCTGAGGCCATAGTCATCAACAGAAATCTGCACTTGGGCTTGGGTAAGTATATTTATGAGTTAAAATAATTTTTGATTAGTAGTTAATTTTTCAATTAAATTTTCATTTCAGTGGTACGTGGCAACTCATATGCCAATTGGAAAATGTGGCATTTTAAAAAATGTTTAATGCCAGCAAATATTACAGATTAGGAATCTGAGTCAAAGGAGCTCTTTGCTAAGCTCATCTATTTTGATAGTGGAGAGAATAAAAAGCAGAGACATCAACCTCTTTCAGTGCCTTAGCTTCTCAGTCTACAAAATGGGCATAATAAATGTGCCTACCTCAGAAGGTTGTTCTAAGAGTTACATCAGTTATTATCTATAAAACATTTGAGGGGCGCCTGGATGGCTCAGTTGGTTAAGCAGCTGCCTTTGGCCTGGGTCATGATCCCAGAGTCCTGGGATCGAGCCCCACATCAGGCTCTCTGCTCAGCGGGGAGTCCTCTTCTCCCTCTCCTCTGCCTGCTACTCTGTTTACTTGTACTCTCTCTCCGTCAAATAAATAAATAAAATCTTTAAAAAAATTTGAAATAATGCCAAATATGAGTTGCCGTTTATGTGTTCATTAAATAAATGAAAAGTAAAGACCTCTTTCTATTCTTCTGATCATTCTGCACCATTTTTTAAGCAATTCTTTGGGGATTTATTCTGGTTTATTCTGGTTTCTTTTCAGGATCTTCAAACGATAGATTCTCTGATTATTTAATCTCACATCATGATTTTGGTTACCCTGCTTTGTAACAAAAATACTGACCATTTTTGAACTTCCTAGAGGTGGGAAGGAGCAGATATCACTAAGTATCTTCTGTACTAAGCATAGGACAAGCTTCAGAGCATTCAGTTCGATGTTGTGACCCAAAAGTGAACTGAACTGTCAAACCTTCTTGATCATAATGAATTAGATTCTGCTTTCCAATCATAAGTAAGTGTATGTTGTTGTTTACTGTATGGTCAATGTTAGGTGGCAATTTGTTCAGTTTCATAAAGCTGAAGTCTGAGTTTGGCAGGTCTCTCTTCCAATAGGCATATATGTATTAAATGGGTGTGTTGATAATGGAAATAAGTTTTCTGAGCATGAGATTTAAAATAAGAAACTCTTGAAATCATTGAAGAGCAGATGATGTGGTAAAAATTATTATGGGTAGTTTACCTTATGGTGTATTTGACCTGTTGGCCTTAAAGGGAACACAGTTATTGAATGTAGGTATAAGCCTTTGGAATTTGTAATTTACAACACATTTTGAAAAGGAAGTAGGAAGCATGAGATGCTGATTTTGTACTCTAAAAGTGCTTGCTGCAACAAGATTTTTTTTTTTTTT
>NW_022635400.1:0-2346 GCF_010015895.1 Lontra canadensis | reverse complement strand
CAGAGATATTGCCTTGTAAAATGGCCTTGAATACTGCCAAAGCCAGTTTTCAGAGCTGAAGGACTCAAATGAGCAGTCACCTTCACGTTATGTAGCATATATTTATGAGGGGGAAAAAAGTGATCTTTGGCACCATGTGGAAAGTTAGAATACAATGTACCAGCTAATCATTTCATGTCAACCGCTGAAAGGAAAAAAAGTAGAAAAGCCTTGACATCTTTATTTCCTCACTCTGATTCAGTTCTATGTAAACAGAGCTCCGTTTTGACAACTGTTTAGCTCAAAGCGCAGATTTGAAGTATTAAAGATAATGGCAGATTTATTAGATTAACTTTTGCCAGGATCTTTTAGTGTCCTAGATAATTACTAGCCATGGTACATTTGAATGGTTTCGGCGTGTATTATTGTAATGTGTGCATTCCCTTGTAGGCATTGATGTTGTGTCAAAAGAGATATTAGAGAGTCTTTATTTAGTTGTTTCATTGATTTGTGTTTTTAAAGTTTTTATGTGTGTGAAATAATTCATATCCCTGGTTTATTTCTTCCCCAAATTAAAGAAAGAGGTGAGGTTTCCTTTCTATTAATTTCCTGAATTTTAAAGAAACTATTCTTTCAGTTATCTTTCTAATTTTAATTATTGATCTGTCATTCTTTGATTACTCAAGTGATCGCCACCAGAATTGCTTCATCAAATTTGCACATTATATTTCTCCCTTCTGTTTTGTATGATTAATTCATACAGTCTCTTTGCATACTTGGATTTTCATTCCAGATCTAATGCCCTTTCATCCTTCTTTTATTTTTATATTTGTTTTTACAACAAATATATATTTAAATTTGTTTTATATATTTATTTTTATATTTGTTTTTTACTGTTCTACTTATTAGATTTTTTTACAAGGCATGTTTTTATCACCACATTTTATAACTTTTAATTTGCTTTAAAGGTTTTTGATTTAAAAAAATAAAGGTTTTTGATTAGCTTAATATTTTGTATGGATTTTCCTAACGGTCCCTTATTTTTGTTTGTGGCTGTGTGGATTTTTCTCACAAAAGCAATTAAGATTTTCTTTCTTTCTTTTCTTTTCTATTCTTTTCTTTCTGTCTTTTTTTTTTTTTTTTTTTGAAAAAGGGAGTGGGGCAGAAGGAGAGGGAGAGAGGGAGAATCTTAAGCAGGTGCCATACCCAACACGGAGCCCAACACAGGGCTCCATCTCATGACCCTGAGATCATGAGCTGAGCTAAAATCAAGAGTCAGACACCCAACCAAATGATCCACCCAGGTGCTCCAAGCAGTAAAGATTGTCTACTGCATTTTTCTATGTATGTAGATGAAACAGCTTTTAATTCAGTCAATAAATATATGGTTGTTTTCCAATTTTAAAGAATAAAAATTCATATTAGTTTCTAGAAAAAAAGTTAACATTACTGATCCCAAATAAGATTTTTATTTTTTTTTTTTAAATCACTCTTTCAGAGACAAATCACAGGATGTTAACCTTGATCTTTCTTTACTTTCTGGGTAGATTATCATTTGTCATGATTTACCCAGAAAAATCTCTGTCAGGACCTGTTGTCCAGGCATAGTCATTAATAGTGGTCTCTATCACTTTCAAAAATACCTTGCTTAGACAGTATGTCATATGGTCACCTGTTATTTACAGGTGACTACTACAAAAATGCAACATAAAAAGAAAGATATAGAGATACACAGAGTGAGGAAAAATAACTCACAGGAGAGTAATTTTTATTTTGCTACTAACTATTCTGAATTCCAATTTTCTTACCTGGAAAATAAAGACATTTTATTGCATGATCTCTAAACCTCTCATCCTTAAAGTATAAATTATGACACATAATTACATTTCCCTTGAGATTGAAATTACACAAAGACTGTGGTTGTATATAAACAATAGTTGCAAAGAAAGAAGTTTAGAGCTTGGTTTAAGAGATGGCCTGATTGCGGGAGGGAATACTTGCTTTCTTTTGTTTGGGGTTATACTGAAGTTGTCCAAATATCTTTGGAAAAATATAAATGAAGTGTGTCAATGTGATTATTATTCTGTACGTGAGCAGTAAGTCATATACATGGAGACCTGAAATAGGCTCTAAGGAAAGTTCAGGCAAACAGTTCTGAAAACAAGGTTCTTTCCACAATGTTCAAAAAAGAGCTAAATAAGATGTAATTTTTCGAGGGGTGCCTGGGTGGCTCAGTGAGTTAAAGCCTCTACCTTCAGCTCAGGTCATGATCCTAGGGTCCTGGGATTGAGCCCCTTATCCACCTCTCTGCTCAGCGGGGGAGCCTGCTTCCTCCTCTCTCTTTCTGCCTGCCACTCTGAAAAAAAT
>NW_022635399.1:0-2349 GCF_010015895.1 Lontra canadensis | reverse complement strand
GATGGTACAGGGAATAGTGGTTAAGAGTTCAGGCTGGCTGTGCGACCCAGACAATTTACTTAACCTCTCTGTGCTTCACTTTATCAATGGAATAGGATAAAAACAGGACTTACTTTGAGCATTTAGATAGTACATGAGAAGTGGAAAGAGCTCAGTAAATAAGAGGTATTATAATTAGTTATCATTTTATTCATTCATACAACAAGTATCAGTTGAACACCTGTTATGTGCCAGACACTAATGCCACAAGCTGGGGAAACTTGATGAGTGAGTCAGAATACATGGGTGCTGCATAATATTCTATGCTAAATTCCTAATCACATGTTGAATTCTTGGCGGGTAAAGGACAGGGCCAGACACACTGCCAAGCAAGCACACAACAAGTATTTAATAACTACTGGCTGAATGCATGCTTGAGTAAATGAGTAAATCACTTTGACTGAGTGAACAGTGCAGGGACAGCCCAGGACCACATGAATGGAAACCTGGGGAGCACGCCCTGCTGGTGTTAGCCCTCCACCATTTGAGCCAATGAATGGAGGAAGTGCTCTGGGTGTCCTCCCTCCTCACCACGGTCTAGCCCTCTAAACAGGCTCTTAGGTGCTTCTCCTGTTTACTCCCATAATGCCCTCTGCTGCCTCTTGCTGAAGCACTTTTCACGCTGCACTCAACACTGCACACAAACTTCCAGGGGAAGGTACCGGGAGTCAAGTGCTGAAGCTGGTTGGCAAACCCATCTTAACACAGCTTTGTTTGTTTGTTTACTTTAAATTTTAGTTAGATTGTTTTTCAGAGTCCATAGTCTCTCATGGTTCATCTCCCCTTCCAATCTGAGGGTTTTGAAGGGGTAGGGGGTGGGAGGTTGGGGGAGCCATGTGGTGGGTATTATGGAGGGCACATATGGCATGGAGCACTGGGTGTGGTCCATAAACAATGAGTTCTGTTACACTAAAAGAAATTAATAAAAAAAAAGTAAATAAAAATGAATTTTAGTTAGAGCTCATACAGCACAAAACGGCTTCTGGAGAATTCAGTGGTTCATCTCGTATATATAACCTCAGTGGTCATCACAAGAAGTACCCTTTAGTTTGTCTCTAACCTTAAGAGTCTCTTGTGGACTGTTTCTGTTCTCATTTTTTTTTCTTTTCCCCTTCCCATATGTTCATCTATTTCATTTCTTAAAGTCCACCTACATCCTCTATTAACATATGTTTAAAATGAAAAATACATATTTTTAAAAAGTTAGAAGAGTGATTCTTAGAATATTTTTGCACCTCTCTTTTTTTTTTACTTTTATATTTTAGTTTTATTTAAATTCATGTTAACTTACATATGGTGTATTGTTAATTAGAGGGTAGAATTTAGTGATTTTCAGTTGCATATAACACCCAGTGCTCATGATATCAAGGCCCTCTTTGATGCCCGTCAGCCAATTACCCCATTCTCCCACCCACTTCCCCTCCAGCAACCCTCAGTATGTACCCTATAGTTAAGGGTCTATTTTTGTTTGTTTTTCTCTCTGTTTTTAGCCTATTTTATATTTCTTGCCCTTCCCCTATGTTCATCAGCTTTGTATATTAAATTCCACATAGGAGTGAAACCTTGTGGTATTTGCCTTTCCCTGAATGACTTCTTTCCATTAGCTTAATACCCTCCAGTTCCATCCACACTGTTGCAAGGGACATGATTTCCTTCTTTATGATGGCTGAGTAGTATTCCATTGAGTACATATACCAAGTCTTGATCCATTCATCAGTGAATGGACATCAGGGCTTGTTCCATAGTTTGGTTATTGTGGACATTGCTGCAGAAGCTCTGGGGGCATGTGCCCATTCCAGTCACTATTTTATAGCTTTTGGATAAATACCTAGTAGTGTAATTGCTGGGTCATTGGGTAGTTCTACTTTTAACTTTTTGAGGAACCTCTGTACTGTTCCCAGAGTGGCTGCACCAGTTTACATTCCCACCAGCAGCGTAAGAGGGTTCCACTTTCTCTGTATCTTAGCTAAAAGAGGTTGTTTCCTGAGCTGTTCATTTTAGCAATCTGATTGGTGTGAGGTAGTATCTCATTATGGTTTTGACTTGTATTACTCTGACCAAGAGTGATGTTGAGTATTTTTTTTCACGTGTCTGTTAGTCATTCATGTATTCTTTGCAGATTTGTCTGTTCATGTCTTCTGGCAATTTCTTGATTGGATTTTTCGGGTCTTGGGTGTTGAGCCTGATGAGTTCTTAGATTGTGCAGATGAGACCTTTATTTGATACGTCAGTTGCAAATGTCTTCTCCCAGGCTGTAGGCTGCCTTTTGGTTTTGTTGATTGTTTCTTTTGCCGTGCAAAAGCTTTTTTT
>NW_022635398.1:0-2350 GCF_010015895.1 Lontra canadensis | reverse complement strand
CTAACCCTAGGTTGGGTATTCAGGCTCTGGACCCCAGAGGCCTGACAACAAATTCCTCCCATGGATGGGAGCATCAGAATGTCGGAAGGACTCAGGCTTTGAACCAGGAACATACCGTTTCATTCCGTGCTATCCAATACCATCAGAGACCAAGAAACCAACATGCATCCCTGAGGCCATTCCCGTACTTTTTGCTCCACCAGGACGAAAAACCCAGGGCCAGAGGAGCCTCCTAACTCCCGCACTAAATTCCACTCTTGGGTGAGCCCATATCTTTGTTGCCAGAACCGACATGCCTTGTCCCTAATACATAACCCTAACCCTAACCCTAACCCTAACCTGAAACCCAGGTCAGGTGCTCAGGCTTCCGTCTTCAGAGCCCTGGTTCCCAAACTCTCCAGATGGGCTAGCCCAGAACTACACCGCACAATTGCACTTGATCCCAATAGGAATGCATGGCCTTTAGAAAAGAACTAAACCCACAGAGCAGGAGAAATCTCCATGCATCCCTTGGGCCACAGCCATGTTTGGCGCCCACTAGGACCAGGAACCAGGAGTCTGACAATCCTGCAGACACAAGACCTCATCACAGCCCTAGGGAGAGGCCACCTCTGTGCAGGCAGATCAGGCTTGACATGCCCCGTCGGCCTAACCCTATCCTTAGTGTGCTTAATCAGACTTCTGTCCCCAGTGGCATGGCCCGGTAGCCCTCCTGTTTGGGGACCCCTTATTCACAACGCAGGACTCTGGGTGCCACCCAAGAGGAAAGTGTGCCCTTTGGCCCCGTGCAAGATCCTAATCCTCATGGCAGAAGAGACATACCTCCCCCTTAAAGCCAGCCACAACTTCCTAGGAGCCCCACAACACAATCGCAGAGTCTAATGGACCGGCATATTTATACCCTCAAGTGAAACCTGTGCAGAGCCTGGCTCTGCCCTGAAAAATCAGGTCTGCTCTTCTCCCACAGCCAATCCCTAAGCTTAGGATGGGTGTTCAGGCTCTGGACCCCAGAGGCCTGACACAGAGTTCCTCCCTTGGATTGGAGCATCAGACTGATGGTAGGACTCAGCCTCTCAGGCAAGAACAAACTGTTTCATTCCACCCTCGTGGTAGAAACCTACATACATCCCTTGGCCCACAGCTGCATTAGGCGCGCATCAGGACCACGAACCAGGTCTGACGATCCTCAGGGCCTCAGGGGAGCTTGCTGGATTCTATGTCTCTGAGGGTATTGGATAGCACGGAATGAAATGGTTTGTTCCTGGCTGAGTGGCTGAGTCCTGCCATCAGTACGATGTTCCCATCCATTGGAGGAACTGGGTGTCAGGCTCCTGGGGTCCAGAGCCTGAACACCCAACGTAGGGTTAGGGTTTGGCTCTGGGAGAATGGCAGACCTGATTTGTCAGTGCAGAGTCAGGCTCTCCACAGGGCTCAGTTGAGTGCATAATCCAGGTGGCCCATCAGGCTCCGGGATTAAGGTGTGGGCATCCTAGGAAGTGTGGGTGGCTTTACGGGGCAGGCAGGTTTCTCTGCCACGAGGGTCCTGCACAGGGCAAAATTGCACAGTTACCCCATGGGTAGCACACAGAGTCCAGCATTGTGAATAAGGAATACCCACACTGGAGAGCTACCGGGCCAGGCCACCGGGTTTGGAAGACTGAATAAGCGCCCTAGGGTTAGGGTTAGGCCGACGGGTGATGGCAACAGATCTGCCCGCACTGAGGTGGCCTCTCCCTAGGGCTGAGTTGAGGTCTTGTGTCTGTAGGATCGCCAGACTTCTGGTTCTTGGTCCTGGTCGGTGCCTAACATGGCTGTGGCTCAAGGGATGCATCCATGTTTTTCCTGTTCTGCGGGGTCAGCTCATTTCTAAAGCGCATGCTTTCTTATTGGGATCAAGTGCAATTGTGCATTGCAGCTCAGGGTTCCCCATCTGGAGTGTTTGGGAACCAGGTCTCTGAGGACAGAAGCCTGAGCACCCGACCTGGGCTTTGGGTTAGGGTTAGAGTTAGATTTAGTGTTAGTGTTAGGGTTAATGTTATGTCTTAGGGACAAAGCTTGTGGGATCTGGCTACACAGATATGGGCTCACCAAATGGCTGAGTTGTGGGTGGGACTCAGGCGCCTCCTCAGGCCCTGGGTTTTTGGCCTGGATGGGCAAAGAAGGCGGCAATGGCCGCAGGGGAGCATGCTGGATTCTTCCTCTCTGATGGTATATTTCATAGCACTGAATGAAACGGTTTGATCCTGGCTGAGAGGCTGAGTCCTGCCGTCAGTCTGATGCTCCGATAAAAGGGTAGAACTGGGTGTCAGGCCTCTGGGGTCCAGAGCCTGAATACCCAACCTAGGGTTAG
>NW_022635397.1:0-2352 GCF_010015895.1 Lontra canadensis | reverse complement strand
CACTGGGTGTCGTGCAAAAACAATGAATACTGTTATGCTGAAAATTAAAAATAAATAAAATAAATAAATAAATTAGGTCAAAAAAAAAAAGAAAAAGAAAAAGAAAGAAACACTGGCAAAGGGGAATTTGAGATTGTGAGGGCAGCTCTTGGTTCAGGGGTTCAGGACGTTTTCTCAGGGGTCTGGGTGGGTTCAGGGGCTCGGGTTTCTCCATCCACAGGGAAACAATGACATTCCTGTCCCTGATCCATCCCTCATCACGGTGGCAACTCTGGAGAGTACCTTTACCACACATACATTTCAGTGCCTTCCACTGTGAAATGGGGCTTCCAGCCTGTTTCCACTCCCATCGGTGCTGCCGTGGGGAGGACAGGAGAAAGGGACATGGATTCTCTGTTGGCTGTTAAGCATCATTCTCATGTGAAGCATAAAGAGGGGGCTTCCAACCTCCCGTGCAGTGGAGCCATCCCAAGTCCCATGTCTGGATTCACCAACAGCCAGCTGTCTAGCCGATTAAGTAGGCAGTGTTCCTCAACACAGAGCAACTGGGAAGTATTCTGTTCTTTCCTTTGTCCCACGGGCTCCTTGTGGTCAATCACTTGGGACACCATGATGGCACACTAATGTCTAGGCCGGAGGGAAGCGAAACTGGGCACAGAGGGCTCTCGTGGATGCTCTTGGGTACGTGTGGCTGCTCAATGGGATGTGAACCCAGGCCATCAGGCATGCTCACTGTGCTCTGCTGCATTTCTGTAATATCTCTGCTAAATAGAAGCAGTTGCCCACAGAAACTGTGGGTGTGGGACGGGGGCAGAATTCCGATCACAGCACATGGTGATATCTTCCTAATTCCCACCCAGAGCGAGGAATGCCCGCTGGGCAGCTGGTGAGTAGGGGGAGCAGATGGTTGGACTAGAAGTAAAGAATGTTGAATCCCCCTATGGTCTTCTGACAACAAGATGCCGACACTGCTCTCTATTTCTATGTGTCTCCCAGCAATCTCTGTGGAGCATCCCCCTGAGAATATGGAGCCACCCACAACCACGCCAGCCCCTCCACAACCACCCAAGAAGAAAGTCCGGTACTTCCTCCAGGATCAGGTCTACCCGCCAAGGAAGGTACCTTGGATATTGACTAATCATGTTGATTGAAGACACATTCTTCTACTCAGTAACACAGACATAACTGAAGCTTTCAAAACTGCTGAGACACAATTACCTATAATTTCACTGGTAGCAGTTTCCCTCTATGTCGTCCGTCACCATTAAGTCCAGAAGTCAAGATCGAATTCTCATTCAAACTGGATCCAAGGGGCACAGGATAAAAGTGTCTATATCTGAAGGGATGGATCTTAAGTCTTTTTGGAACACAGGTCCATATAGCTCTCTCAAGGAAACATGGTTCTTAGATGCGTGGGAAGGAAGAGGCTAAGTTTTCCACCAGTAACACTGAACATAAAAATGGAACAGAATATGAAAGGAGGTTTCACGATCTCCCCCCTCCACTTCCGTCCATTAGCCATATCTTACATGGATATGCTAGGTACCTTCAAAGGAACAAAACGACCTCACAACATTTGGGGAACTAAAGTACCCAGTACATTCCATGTATCCATTTGCCCATTCTACAAATTGGGCAAATGCATTCTGTGATGTCTTCTCATTCTGGAAACAGAAATCTGTGCACGAATGTCTAAGAAAGCTGGGTTCCCAATAGCCATAGACAGGCACAGCCCCCAAATCCATCATGGGAGGAAAGGACACATTAGATGGCATACATAGGCATCATGGAGTGCTATTCAGGCATAAGAAGAAACAAAGATTTCCAATATTTTAGGAAATAGATGGGCCTTGGAGACCTAACACACATTTTGAGAGCAAGCACACAAGGAAAGAGGTATATTACACGATCCCAGGATTTGAGGACATTAGGGTAGGGACATTCATAGACACAGAAAGTGGAAAGTACGGTGCAGGGAGGAAAGGGGGAGGACCATTCATGTTGTCATGGGTACACAGGTTCCATGAGATAGGATGGCAATGCTTTCCACGTAGATGGCAGTGCTGTCTACAAAACATCAGGGATGTGAGCAGTGTCACTGAACATACACGTACTAACAAATACAACCGTCAATATTACTTAGATTCCATCACTGAAAAAACCCACTACTCCAAGGCAATAGAGGACCGATAGGGTCACAGCAGAGCTGCAGGGAAGACAGCTGAACTAGCCCCATGACCAGGTGAAGATGTGGCTTAGCTTCACAGTGGGCAGGAGGGCTCAGGGGACTGCGCCCTGAACCCCAATGTGCCTTGAGTGTTTCTCAGATTGACCCTCATGCTCAGGTAAAAA
>NW_022635396.1:0-2357 GCF_010015895.1 Lontra canadensis | reverse complement strand
TTCCTCTTGCGATTGAGTTCTAGCTTCAGAGCATTGTGGTCTGAAAATATGCAGGGAATGATCCCAATTTTTTGATAACAGTTAAGACCTGATTTAGAACCAAGGATGTGATCTATTCTGGAGAATGTTCCATGTGCGCTAGAGAAGAATGTGTATTCTGTTGCTTTGGGATGAAATGTTCTGAATATATCTGTGATGTCCATCTGGTCCAGTGTGTCATTTAAGGCCTTTATTTCCTTGTTGATCTTTTGCTTGGATGATCTGTCCATTTCAGTGAGGGGAGTGTTAAAGTCCCCTACTATTATTGTATGATTGTCGATGTGTTTCTTTGATTTTGTTATTAATTGGTTTATATAGTTGGCTGCTCCCACGTTAGGGGCATAGATATTTACAACTGTTAGATCTTCTTGTTGGACAGATCCTTTGAGTATGATATAGTGTCCATCTTCATCTCTTATTATAGTCTTTGGTTTAAGATCTAAGTGATCTGATATAAGGATTGCCACTCCTGCTTTCTTCTGATGTCCATTAGCATGGTAAATTCTTTTCCACCCCCTCACTTTAAATCTGAAAGTGTCTTCGGGTTTAAAATGAGTTTCTTGTAGGCAACATATAGATGGGTTTTGTTTTTTTATCCATTCTGATACCCTGTGTCTTTTGATTGGGGCATTTAGCCCATTAACATTCAGGGTAACTATTGAGAGATATGAATTTAGTGCCATTGTATTGCCTGTAAGGTGACTGCTATTGTATATTGTTTCTGTTCCTTTCTGATCTACTACTTTTAGGTTCTCTCTTTGCTTAGAGGACCCCTTTCAATATTTCCTGTAGAGCTGGCTTGGTGTTTGCAAATTCTTTCAGTTTTTGTTTGTCCTGGAAGCTTTTAATCTCTCCTTCTATTTTCAATGATAGCCTAGCTGGATATAGTATTCTTGGCTGCATGTTTTTCTCGTTTAGTACTCTGAATATATCATGCCAGCTCTTTCTGGCCTGCCAGGTCTCTGTGGATAAGTCTGCTGCCAATCTAATATTTTTACCATTGTATGTTACAGACTTCTCCTGGGCTGCCTTCAGGATTTTCTCCTTGTCACTAAGACTTGTAAATTTGACTATTAGGTGACGGGGTGTGGACCTATTCTTATTGATTTTGAGTGGGGTTCTCTGAACCTCCTGGATTTTGATGCTTGTTCCCTTTGCCATATTGGGGAAATTCTCTCCAATAATTCTCTCCAATATACCTTCTGCTCCCCTCTCTCTTTCTTCTTCTTCTGGAATCCCAATTATTCTAATGTTGTTTCGTCTTATGGTGTCACTTATCTCTCGAATTCTGCCCTCATGGTCCAGTAGCTGTTTGTCCCTCTTTTGCTCAGCTTCTTTATTCTCTGTCATTTGGTCTTCTATATCGCTAATTCTTTCTTCTGCCTCATTTCTCCTAGCAGTGAGAGCCTCCATTTTTTATTGCACCTCATTAATAGCTTTTTTTATTTCAACTGGGTTTGATTTTAGTTCTTTTATTTCTCCAGAAAGGGCTTTTATATCTCCCGAGAGGGTTTCTCTAATATCTTCCATGCCTTTTTCGATCCCGGCTAGAACCTTGAGAATCGTCATTCTGAACGCTAGATCTGACATATTACCAATGTCGGTATTGATTAGGTCCCTAGCCTTTGGTACTGCCTCTTGTTCTTTTTTTTTATGGTGAATTTTTCCGCCTTGTCATTTTGTCCAGTTAAGGGTATATGAAGGAACAAGTAAAATACTAAAAGGGTGGCAACAACCCCAGGAAAATATGCTTTAGCCAAATCAGAAGAGATCCCAAATCGTGAGGGGGAGGGGGGAAAGGGGATATAAAGAGGTTCAGAAAGAAAAAAGAAAAAAAAAAAGAGAAAAAAGAAAAAGAAACAAATAAAAAAAAGAAAACCAATAATGAAAAAATATGAAACGGAAAAAAATATATATATATTAGATAAACTAGTTAAAAAACGTTAAAAAAGAAAAGGGTAAAAGTTAAAAAAAATTTAGGAGAAGAAGAGAAAAAAAAATTGAAAAAGTAAAAAAAAATTAAATTAACTTTAAGGCTAAAGAATCATGGGGAGAAAGCCATGAGTTCTGTGCTTTGCTTTCTCCTCCTCTGGAATTCCGCTGCTCTCCTTGGTATTGAGACTGCACTCCTTGGTAGGTGAACTTGGTCCTGGCTGGGTTTCTTGTTGATCTTCTGGGGGAGGGGCCTGTTGTAGTGATTCTCAAGAGTCTTTGCCCCAGGTGGAGTTGCACCGCCCTTACCAGGGGCCGGGCTGAGTAATCTGCTCGGGATTGCTTTCGGGAGCTTTTGTTCCCTGAGCGCTTTCCGTAGAGTTCCG
>NW_022635395.1:0-2357 GCF_010015895.1 Lontra canadensis | reverse complement strand
AAAAAAATCCTCAACATCACTCTTCATCAGCATAATACTGATCAAAACCATCATGAGATACCACCTCACACCAATCAGATTGTTCAAATGAACAGCTCAGGAAAGAACCTATGTTAGCAAGGATGCAGTGAAAGGAGAACCCTCTTACACTGCTGGTGGGAATGTAAACTGGTGCAGCCACTCTGGGAATAGTACAGTGGTTCCTCAGAAAGAAGAAAATAGAACTATCCTATGACCCAGCAGTTCACTGCTAGGTATTTATCCAGAGGGTATAAATATAGTGATTAGTAGAGGCACATACCAGTAACCAGTGTTACTCCAGCAATGTCCACAAAAGCCAAGCTATAAAACGAGCCTTGATATCCATTCACTGATGAATGAATCAAGACTTGGTATACATATTCAATGGGATATCACTCAGCCAACAACAACAACAACAAAAACCAAAAACAAAGAAACAAACAAAAAATGGAAATATTTTCTCTTGCAACAGTGTGGATGGAATTGGAGGATATCATGCTCAGTGAAACAAGTCACTTAGAGAAAGACAAACACCATAATATCTCACTCCTATGTGGAATTTAATATACAAAACTGATGAATACAGGGGAAGGGAAAGAAAAATAAAACAGGCTAAAAAACAGAGTGAAAGACAAACCGTGAGAGACTCTTAACTAAATAGGGTATATACTGAGGGTTGCTGGAGGAGAAGTGGGTTGGAGGATGGGGTAATTGGTTGATCGGCATTAAGGAGGGAACTTGATGTCATGAACACTGGGTGCTATATAGAACTAATGAATCACTAAATTCTACCCACAATTAACAATAAAGTGTATGTTAGCTAACTTGAGTATAAATAAAACTAATCTATAAATATTAAAAAAAGGGTGAAAAAATGTAAAAAAAAAAACAACTTCGCAGTAGCTCTTTAAAAATATATAACTAGACAATTCTAGGGGAGACAAGATGGTGGAGAAGTAGGAGGCACCGCCATTTCAACCTGTCCCCTAAAGTGAGCTGATTACCTACCAAAGAACTCTGATCACCCTTGAAATCAGGCTGAGATTAGAATTATACAAGTCTGGATCTCTACAGGGGCAGAAGACACCAGTGGGTAGGTAAAGTGGAGTGGGAACATCAGACTGATATCAGAAGGTAAACAAAAGGGGGAGGGAGCCACCAGAAGCAACCCACTGGAACGTAATACCCCAATATGAGAGTGCCCTGCGAATGGGGACAAGCATTAATTGGAGTCTGGTTGAAAGCACTTAAAAAGAGAAAGATCATAGAGGGAAATTTGGGGAATCAGGTGGATAGGGACAGGGGCTTAGGCCCACCAACCCAAGATGACACCACTGGCGCTGAGCCAGAGAGGGTGCAGTGAAGAAGCCAGGTCTTAGTCCCTGAGCCACTGGGAGTGTCTGGGTGGCAGTGCCCATGAGGGTGAGGGAGCCTCACCAACCATCAGCCAGAACCACAGCCTTTTGCACTCTCCACACTCCTGCTGCATGACCAGAGTCTAAGTCACCCCATACATCCTCCCCTGAGAGAGGTGCGTGCAGGTGCCAACTGGTGCTCTCTCAGACCCCGGAGAGTATGAGCACTCCCAGCCTGGGACAGCGGGAAAATCTCAGTGCACTATCTCTGCTTGGGACCTCTCTGGCAGACTGGAGCTGCCCAGACAGCTGTGGCTAGTATTTCCAGTGGTTTTGGTTGCAAGCAGCAATCATGTGACCCCAGAGACCATGACTGGGAATGCGCTCTTCCAGCAGCCTAGGGGGAATTTATGTGCTCTGGAGCACCCAGAGGGGAAAAGACTGAGGCTTCTCTCTGAAAGGGAGTTTTGGGTGCAGTCTGCTTTCCTCTAAACCTCCAAGAACTGTGAAGAGCCACCAAGGGGAGAGAAAACAAATGAACAAACAAAAAATCATCCGGAGAACATAAGCCTGAAAAACTGGTTTCCTCAGAGCCCACCCCCTTGATGGGGGCAGGAGGACTTAACTCCACATACATCATTGACTGAAAACACACACGGCAGTTTCCTCCCCAGAAAGCCAGCCCCCCCGCCCCGCCAAAAACAAAATGGACAAAAGGACAACCACCGGTATTTCATAGATACAACTTTTATTTTTAATTCGTTCCCACTCTTCTGGTTCTTTTCATTTTTTATATATATAACTTTTTAACCTATTTACCATCACAATGAGATGTTCAGTCCATCAAATTCCATAATAACCTTTTAACCTGAACTTATTGATAGATAGATATATATATATATATATATATATATATATATATATATCTGTGTTTTTCTTTTGCTTTTCTATTTCTTAATTTTTATTTTATTTTATTTTATT
>NW_022635394.1:0-2358 GCF_010015895.1 Lontra canadensis | reverse complement strand
TTCTGTCTGTAGGAGAGATACAAGATAGTCTTACATTTGTATGTGTTCAGCCAAACTCTGATGGGTGAGGGATCAGGGAGGGGGCATGATTAATACTCTCAAGAAGACCAAATCTCTTTTGGTAAAGATCTATGTTTATGTAGCTCCTGTGAAAAAACCCTGAGCCAAGGTTTACATTTATATATTTGAGTTCAAGGAATGTACCATCTCACACAAGGTGAACCTATGACCTGACAGATTTTCCTTGCTTTCATTAATACAATATCATTCCCTATGCATTTTCTCAGAGGTAGTAAAAGAAAGTAGAATCTATTTTACTTAGGATGAGACCTTTTGTAAACCCTGGATAATTTTTAAAGGTGGTACTGAGGTTTTTCTTTCGGTTTTAATGGCTCAATATGTTGAATATCCATTATAGGCTAATTTACTTAGGATGCTTTTCCATTCTTTCAGAAGTCGGGGCACTAGATAAATTACTTCATATTTTAATAGATAGGATTCATTATAGTAGTAGGGAGGGGGAGCTGAGGAAGACATTTACTAGCTGGTCTCTAAGCATTTCTAAAGTTGATAAATTATATGTGCATTTAACATAGCACACTTTTGGGTGTAACAAGAGCTTTCTTTTCCTGTTTTGTTCCTACTCAACTATGTGCAAAGTCGTAATGGATAAATCATTTTGAGACCTACCCTATAGGGGCAACACCACTCCTGCCATTGAGAATGGTGTGTTAATCATCTTTCAGTGTAGGGGTATTTTGTGTTTGCAGTCGAGAATAAAGATCATATAAGGGAAAAATAAATGCATCTTTTTATTACAAGCTATTACCCAGACATTAGCTATAGATTTTAAAAACCCCACATTGCCCTTTTATTCTCTAATTCTGCTTCAGATTGGATTTACTATTAATATCAACAAAAATTGAAATATGAGGGGCACCTGGGTGGCTCAGTGGGTTAAAGCCTCTGTCTTCGGCTCAGGTCATGATCCCGGAGTCCTGGGATCGAGCCCCACATCGGGCTCTCTGCTCAGTGGGGAGCCTGCTTCCTCCTCTCTCTCTGCCTGCCTCTCCGCCTACTTGTGATCTCTGTCAAATAAATAAATGAAATATTTAAAAAAAATAATATGATTGATTATTATGTGTCGGATACAGAGAAACATGGTAGGGGGGTCTAACATGGACACAAAGGAAGTTCTTGAACTCACCTCCTCACAAGGACATACCAAATTTATAGCTACATATGGAATAATTCCCAGTGAAAAAGGACTAAAACTACCTGAATGGCTCCTTCCACCGCTAGGGATAAAAGGACTGTTAGGGTCTGTGATCAAAGGAATGAGACTGATGCAAAGCAAAAGTCAAGCGAAGTTTTATTTCGTGCCAAGCATTGAAAATCAAACTGACCATTCGGGGCCATCTCTTACAGAGAGGCGATGGTGACCAGGATGTTACTCCCGACGAGGACTCCTCTCCCAATGAGGCCGCTCCCTGGATGAGGCCACTCCCTGGACCAGGCCGCTCCCCGTCTCCCCATCTCGGTCGCTCAGTGGACAAGGTCACTCCTGACAACAAAGTGGCGACAACGATGAGGACGACAACCCCAATGACACAGACTCTACTACCTGTGATGCCGCTCCCCAGACGCTGCTGCTCCAGTGAGGCTGCTCCCTGGATGAGGCTGCTCCTTGAAGACTATGCTAATGACTACAACCCCGACGGCACTTCTCCCAGTGGCGAGGCCGCTCAGAGTGGCGCCCTTCCCAATGACTATTACTCCAACTACTACTTCCCCCACCCAGGCTCACAGATTAAACTTTATAGAGGTGGTTGAGCCCAGCCAACATACAGGTGGCCAATGAGATTGCAACACACAGGGAAAACTGCACAGTCATGCTTGGTCGGCAATATGGGTGACCAATTGAATTTCAATTCACCACAGTAAATATATGCACGCCCCACTGTTTGGATGTGTCCATCCGGCCTGGCCCGCCCCTATATCTGGGGTTTGCAAGTAAGTTCCTCTGGGAGGGGCAGGGTCAATCTCTGTTTACAACCAAATGGCTCCCTCTGGACAAAAAGGCCCTTTCATTCCCCCCTTTTCTTTGGAATTTAGTCAAATCCTTGACTTTTCAGCCAGTTCTATGTTCTCCTGTTGTAAGGGGTTATATTGAGCATGTAAGAGTAACATTTTTATCTCTCTAATTTTCTTTTGTACAAATGACGTTAGAGCATTTATAATGCAGGGGCCAAAAAGTAACAGTAGTGCATGGTTGGCTGATAAGTTAGCCATTCACCACTTTGTATAATCATTTCTATTTTTCCTAATTCCGTTCATCTAATTTCCCACCTATACTTT
>NW_022635393.1:0-2361 GCF_010015895.1 Lontra canadensis | reverse complement strand
AATAACCATTGTTAGATTATGAAGATAGATAGGATTTAGAAAGTGAAAAAGATTGGGAAGCTTGTTCTATAGGAAGGTAATCTGTGGTTAATGATGGATACATAAACGTATTATAAGTGGAGCTCCACTAAAAATAGTAGTGCATATGTAGCTGAGGTCTAATTCCACCTAAATCTGGGACTGGATCTCATTACTCCCCTCCATGTTTTTCTAATGAATGCCTTGGCCATGTATAGAAAATACGTACATGTGTATGTGTGTGTTTATGTGTGTGTGTATCTATACACTAACAAGTTTCTCCACATATATAGTGAGATACTGTTTCACTGTGTGCCTCTGTCTTGACTACCAAGACTGGATTCAAGTGCAAAGTAATAAAATTTTAGAGAATGGAATATTACATTATTAAAGGATATGCTTTCAAATATACTCCAAATAACACTGATAGGGGTTTAGAGGAAATCTCATTTTATTTGCTGACTTTTTTAATGCAGCTCATGTGTATAACCTGTCTCCTGAGAAGAAAACAATGTGCTGAATAAGACTGAGTGAGAATAGCCAACACTAGGGAGGAAATAATCACCCTTCTCTTCGCTTTTATCGTTTAACAATGATGTGAAGGCTAAGTGTTTAGCCTTTAACACCTAGGTAAGGTGTTAATTGAAGTCATTGGCATGGTAATATAAACATGACATGGTATGCTTGCCTACATTGTCATTTCTAGTTATTATGGTGGAGATATATATATATATATATATATATATATAACTATAACTATAACTGTATGTATATATATATAACTATATATATAGCTATATATAGTTATATATATATATATATATATATATATATATATATATATATAAAACTAGGAATGACAATGTAGGCAAGCATACCATTTCATGATAGATAGATAGATAGATAGATATATGATATATATAAGATATATATCTTTTTTTTTTCATGTTCACCATGAGCCTTGTAGTCTTTTAGTTAATTATGAATAGTAGACCATGGTTTTCAAAAAAAGCACATTTAGCTGCAGACAGAAGAGTTTCTAGCAAAGCGCTAAAGCATACAAATGTTTAGTGTTGTATAACTTCTTAAAACTTAGGCAGCAACAGCCATTGCTTTGATAACTGTCCTTCACTCTTATGTCTCTTGCTCTTGATGAAATTATATAGGATAAATAAAATTAGGTGTTTAGAAATTTAACCTATGGTGGGACAGAAAAGTGAAGATGGTTTTTGAAATAAAATGTTCTGATATGAGTGCTGAATTCCTCTGTAACCTCCATTAATTCCTTCTACCTCTCCACAGCTACCATCATTTTTTTACTTCACTCTTCAGTCATGCCTAGACCAGTGTCCCTAATGTCTCTACTTTAATTTCTTTTTAGATCGCAGCCATTTCTCAGGCTACACATTCCCTCCCCCTCTTCATGTGCTGCCTGTAGATTTTAGTTAAATTTAACCTTTAAAAATGTTGTATAGTTCTACAGGTCTTATAAAAAAATAGCAATGCTCTGCCTTACCCTTCCCATCCCTATGTCCTACTTCCTTTTATATATATAATATATATATATAATTTATATATAATTTATATATAATAATTTATATATAATATAAATATAAAAATATATTTATGTAAGATATATATCTTATATAGATATATATTTATATAAGATATATATCTTATATAGATATATATTTATATAAGATATATATATATCTTATATATATATCTTATATATATATCTTATATATATATCTTATATATATATAAAAACATGAAATGGTATTTTATATATATATAAATATAAAATGACAATGAGGAGTGCGGGTGCTATTATTTTTCATGGAGACTTTGAGTACTTTGCATTGTTCTATCTGATTTACAAGTTTTATGTGTACAGATTTCCATTCTTCCTAATACCTAGGGTTCCAGCTCCATTTCTATGATAACTTTATTTCCCACTTGCTTTCTCCCTATTCCATTCTATAGTCTCATTTATTCATTGGCTTGTTCCTTATTCATTCAATGAAGAAAATGAGAGAAGACCTTATTGACAGACAAAAGAGAATAGATGCAGGAGAAAGAAGGAGGAAAAGAAAGATCAATCTTCCTCTAAACCTCTTCTTCTGGGCTCTAGAATTTTTCATAGCCTCATGCTTTCTGCAGAAGAGTTGCAGAAAATAAGTTTGATGAAAGAAGAAACTACCAATCATAACCCAAGAAAAATGTCATTATTATCCTTTTACATAAATAAACAAAAAGTCTATAGAGGTCAAGCCTCAAAGAAGGCACGAGAAGCAGAATCAATATCATCAGGGATGAAAAGTCGTTTTCAAGAGGGCTTTC
>NW_022635392.1:1187-2364 GCF_010015895.1 Lontra canadensis | reverse complement strand
GGGCCGGAGACTGGGAGGCCGCCATCTTCCTTCCCGTCCTCCGGACTCTACGGAAAGCGCTCAGGGAACAAAAGCTCCCGAAAGCAAACCCGAGCGGATTACTCAGCCCGGCCCCTGGTAAGGGCGGTGAGACTCCGCCTGGGGCAAAGACACTTGAGAATCACTACAACAGGCCCCTCCCCCAGAAGATCAACAAGAAACCCAGCCAGGACCAAGTTCACCTACCAAGGAGTGCAGTTTCAATACCAAGGAGAGCAGCGGAATTCCAGAGGAGGAGAAAGCAAAGCACGGAACTCATGGCTTTCTCCCCATGATTCTTTAGCCTTGCCGTTAATTTAATTTTTTTTTCTTTTTCAATTTTTTTCTCTTCTTCTGCTAAATTTTTTTAAACTTTTACCATTTTCTTTTTTAACGTTTTTTAACTAGTTTATCCAATATATATATATTTTTTCCTTTTTATATTTTTTTCATTATTGGTTTTCTTTTTTTTATTTGTTTCTTTTTTCTTTTTTCTTTTATTTTTTTTTCTTTCTGAACCTCTTTTTATCCCCTTCCCCCCCACCTCACGATTTGGGATCTCTTCTGATTTGGCTAAAGCATATTTTCCTGGGGTTGTTGCCACCCTTTTAGTATTTTACTTACTCCTTCATATACTCTTATCTGGACAAAATGACAAGGCGGAAAAATTCACCACAAAAAAAAGAACAAGAGGCAGTACCAAAGGCTAAGGACCTAATCAATACAGACATTGGTAATATGTCAGATTTAGAGTTCAGAATGACGATTCTCAAGGTTCTAGCCGGGCTCGAAAAAGGCATGGAAGATATTAGAGAAACCCTCTCGGGAGATATAAAAGCCCTTTCTGGAGAAATAAAAGAACTAAAATCTAATCAAGTTGAAATAAAAAAAGCTATTAATGAGGTGCAATCAAAAATGGAGGCTCTCACTGCTAGGATAAATGAGGCAGAAGAAAGAATTAGCGATATAGAAGACCAAATGACAGAGAATAAAGAAGCTGAGCAAAAGAGGGACAAACAGCTACTGGACCACGAGGGCAGAATTTGAGAGATAAGAATTGAGAAGGCAGAATTTGAGACACCATAAGACGAAACAACATTAGAATAATTGGGATTCCAGAAGAAGAAGAAAGAGAGAGGGGAGCAGAAGGTATATTGGA
>NW_022635392.1:0-1177 GCF_010015895.1 Lontra canadensis | reverse complement strand
GGGCCGGAGACTGGGAGGCCGCCATCTTCCTTCCCGTCCTCCGGACTCTACGGAAAGCGCTCAGGGAACAAAAGCTCCCGAAAGCAAACCCGAGCGGATTACTCAGCCCGGCCCCTGGTAAGGGCGGTGAGACTCCGCCTGGGGCAAAGACACTTGAGAATCACTACAACAGGCCCCTCCCCCAGAAGATCAACAAGAAACCCAGCCAGGACCAAGTTCACCTACCAAGGAGTGCAGTTTCAATACCAAGGAGAGCAGCGGAATTCCAGAGGAGGAGAAAGCAAAGCACGGAACTCATGGCTTTCTCCCCATGATTCTTTAGCCTTGCCGTTAATTTAATTTTTTTTTCTTTTTCAATTTTTTTCTCTTCTTCTGCTAAATTTTTTTAAACTTTTACCATTTTCTTTTTTAACGTTTTTTAACTAGTTTATCCAATATATATATATTTTTTCCTTTTTATATTTTTTTCATTATTGGTTTTCTTTTTTTTATTTGTTTCTTTTTTCTTTTTTCTTTTATTTTTTTTTCTTTCTGAACCTCTTTTTATCCCCTTCCCCCCCACCTCACGATTTGGGATCTCTTCTGATTTGGCTAAAGCATATTTTCCTGGGGTTGTTGCCACCCTTTTAGTATTTTACTTACTCCTTCATATACTCTTATCTGGACAAAATGACAAGGCGGAAAAATTCACCACAAAAAAAAGAACAAGAGGCAGTACCAAAGGCTAAGGACCTAATCAATACAGACATTGGTAATATGTCAGATTTAGAGTTCAGAATGACGATTCTCAAGGTTCTAGCCGGGCTCGAAAAAGGCATGGAAGATATTAGAGAAACCCTCTCGGGAGATATAAAAGCCCTTTCTGGAGAAATAAAAGAACTAAAATCTAATCAAGTTGAAATAAAAAAAGCTATTAATGAGGTGCAATCAAAAATGGAGGCTCTCACTGCTAGGATAAATGAGGCAGAAGAAAGAATTAGCGATATAGAAGACCAAATGACAGAGAATAAAGAAGCTGAGCAAAAGAGGGACAAACAGCTACTGGACCACGAGGGCAGAATTTGAGAGATAAGAATTGAGAAGGCAGAATTTGAGACACCATAAGACGAAACAACATTAGAATAATTGGGATTCCAGAAGAAGAAGAAAGAGAGAGGGGAGCAGAAGGTATATTGGA
>NW_022635391.1:0-2364 GCF_010015895.1 Lontra canadensis | reverse complement strand
CCATTTCTAATGGTGATCTTGCCACATCTGGCAGGAGATAATACAGTAATGCTGAAAAAGCCTCTATGCAGTTACAACTCTCTCCAATTTTTTTTTTAAAGATTTTTGTTATTTATTCATTCTGAGAGAGACAGCAAGAGCATGAGCAGGGGAAGGGGCAGAAGGAGAGGGATAGAGGGAGAGGCAGGTTTCCCACGAAGTAGGGAGCCTGACAGTGGGCCTCAATCCCAGGAAAGCACACGCTTTCGTCTGAGCCACTCAGGTGCCCAAAAGCTCCCAAATGTTTTTGTGAACCAGTGAACCTTTACCAAAAACCTTACTATAATCACATCAGTCATCCCACATATCAATATAATATCCTTTGATAGAGAAGAATTTGTGCATGTGTAAGTGAGATCATATGACAAAATTATTTCCTATTTCCAAGTTCTGTCTAGCTTGAACGTAGAATGAAACTGGTCAGTAACAGCACATAATGCATGAAGGAAGGAAGGTAGGAAGGAGAGAAAAGGTGACTGAAAAGATTTAGAAACAACTAGCACAATAAAAGAATCTCAGGAAAAAATGGTATCAGCATATCTGGAGCTATAATGTAATTATCTCTAATTAAAAGGTTTAAAGTAGGGGTGCCTGAGTGTCTCAGTCAGCTAAGCATCTGACTTCAGCTCAGGTCATCACCTCAGAGTCCTGGGATCAAGCTCCCCAGCAACCCCAGGCAGACTCCTCCCTCAGCAAGGGATCTGCTTGTGCCTCTCCCGCTGCCCCTCCCCTCACTCCTGCGCTCTTTAAGAAATAAAATCTTGAAAAAATATATTTTGAAATAAAAGATTTAAGGTATAACAATCAGGCATAGTCTTCAGTAGAAATCTAAATTTCTCAATTTCGTTGAATCTAAGTACGATTTATTCAATGCCTATTACTTTGCCCAGCTCTGTGCTCTCCTGCTATGAACCACACGAAAGTATGTCCTTTCCCTGAAGACACAGAATAGTAAAGAAAGCCATACCTGAATTATCAGAACTTCTCACAGTACAAGCAGTACTTAATTAAGTGCCAAACAAGTAAAACAAAGTCATAGTAGGGTATTTGCAACCTAACAAATGAATTATTTTTCTCTGAAAAGGCAATCTCAAAAACAAACAAACAAACAAACAAACAAAAAACCATGCCCATTTGGGGAAATTAATTAGGGAAAAAAAAATCACTATCAGACATGACAAGAGTACCTGATGTTTCTGTGATCTGTGGCTATGGCTGGGACTTAAAATGCCACAACTGTGTTCCAGCTGAAGTGAAGTAGTGGTAAAAAGATTTGGGTTTTGTTTTTTTTTTTTTTTAATATTTTATTTATTTGACAGAGATAGATCACAAGTAGGCAGAGAGGCAGGCAGAGAGAGAGAGGGAGAAGCAGGCTCCCCGCTGAGCAGAGAGCCCGACGCGGGGCTCGATCCCAGGACCCTGAGATCATGACCCGAGCCGAAGGCAGAGGCTTAACCCTCTGAGCCACCCAGGCGCCCCAAGATTTGGGTTTTATACATCAAAGAAATTTATACTCACACATGCATGCATGCACCATTTTACGTATAGGAACTTTGCTTTGGTTAATAAAACTTCAGTATTTTTGTTTTAGTGATGACTACCATCCTTTTAACATAATGCAGCAAAACTATTAGCAAATTGGTTTTTCCAAGCTATGTAATTAATTCAACTAGAACTTAAAAATGTAGTGTGAAAAAATGGCAGTTAGGTTCTCTGGCCAAAATTAAGATCCGTTTGCCTCCTACAACTTTTCTCTGTACTCATTGTTCTGTTAGTACTGGCACACCCCCTCAAAACACCCATGTACACAGTTTCATTGCTTTAATTTTACCACTTAGCTTACACAGTATTGCCCAAGAACTATTTCTGACTTGCTGCCTTCTTTACCCATTCAACAAATTCCAACAGTGAATAGGTCATTGCAAATGCAAATTTTCAACTCCCAGTGATTTCCTTATAAATTAAGCTTTCATTATGCAAAAACCATTCATACTATTAACACTATAACACTATTAACAATAGCAATTCATCCATTTCTACCCATATCGTATGTAAAATGGATTGGTATAGGGAGTTTCACACCATCCTGTGTATTTCCCCCATTCTACGTGTACATTTTTCTCCTTATTTTAACATTTTTCAGGTAAAGATACGTCTCATCATCAATAGCATTTCATAATTGTGCTAGACAGACAGTAATTAAACACAGATGTCACTGTTCAACCATGAACTCAGTCATAGATGTCCACCATGACATCAACTGAGTTCTGTGCACTGTTAGTTTCATGCATGTTGACTTTACATACCTTTAAAACGTCTTTAAAA
>NW_022635390.1:0-2365 GCF_010015895.1 Lontra canadensis | reverse complement strand
TAAGACTTTACTTATTTATATCACAGAAGGAGATCACAAGTAGGAAGAGAGGCAGACAGAGACAGAGAGAGGGGGAAGCAGGCTCCTCGAGAAGCAGAGAGCCTGATGTGGGACTCAATCCCAGGACCTTCGGATCATGACCTGAGCCGAAGTCAGAGGCTTTAACCCAACTGAGCCACCCAGGTGTCTCTAGAAGCCTTGATCCTTCCAAACTTGGAACCTGCAGTCTCCTAGGGGAAATACATAGCCATCTGAGCCTCACTCACAAAACCTGAAAAATCCCAAATACACCAGCTCTCTTGACACCTTAAGGAACTGGAAAATCAACAACAACTTAAGCCAACTGCACACACGAGAAGGGAAATAATCACGATTAGAGCAGAAATCAATGTGTTAGAAGCTAGAGATACAGGAGAACACATCTTGGAAACGTGAGGCTGGTTCTTTGAAAGAATCCATAAGATTGATTAACCACGGGTCAAACTAATCCAAAAAAAAAAAAAAAAAGAGAGAGGACCCAAATTAATTAAATTATGAATGAAAGGGGAGAGATCACAACTAACACCAAGGAAATAGAAAAAAATAATCTGAAAATAATATCAACAGTTATATGCCAATAAGTACAGCAACCTAGAAGAAATTGATATATTTCTGGAAATCTCTAAACTTCCCAGAGTGAAACAGGAAGAAATTGACAACATGAATAGACTGACATCTAGGAATGAGATTGAAACAGTGATCAAAAACCTCCCAAAAAACAAGACTCCAGGACTGGATAGATTCCCTGGGGAATTCTACTGAACTTTCAAAGAAGAAATAATACCTATTCTCCTGAAGCGGTTTCAAAAAGTAGAAACAAGATGAAAACTTTCAGACTCTTTTGATGAAGCCAGCATTACTCTGATCCCCAAACCAGGCAAAGACCCCATCCAAAATGACAGTTTCAGACTGATGCTGGCAGACCAAGCAATCACAGGACTTCTGGCATTCTCATGGTCTCTTTTTGATTCAGATCCAGCCTAAATGCCCTCCGTGTTTGCTGGTTTTGCATTATGACGTTTGCAGGAAGAAAAGTGTTTAGAAAAAAAAATATGTGTCAGTCTTTAGACAAGTAGGCTTTGGACACACAAGCTTTCTGGGAATCCACAATGTTGCCATAGTCAAGGGTTGTCTTGGTGTCATCAGAAAATTTCACCAAAACGTATGCAATGCTTTCCTTGCTGTTTTGATTATGTCATAAGGACTACATTTCACTGGGATTGAGTACTCCATCAGACTCCCTGTTCAGGGGGGAGCTTGCTTCTCCTTCTCTGACTCCTTCCCACTTATGCTCTCTGTCTCAAATAAGTAGGTAAAAACTTCAAAAAAGGAAGAACCACTGAGATATCAATTCACACCTGTCAGAATGGCTAAAATCAAAAATAAAAGAAACAACAAGTTTGGGCAAGACTGTGGAGGAAAGGGAAACCTCTTGCCAAATTGGGGGGGAACACAAACTGGTGTAGCTATTGTGGAAAACGGTATGGAGGTTCTTCAAAAAGGTAAAAACAGAACTACCCTACCATCCAATAATCCTACTACTGGATATTGACTCCCAGAAATACATAAACACTAATTAGCAGGAAGACATTCATAACCAAATTATGGAAAGAGCCCAGATGTCCACCCACGGATGACTGGTGAAGACAATGTGGTATATTTCTACCACGGAATATTATTCAGCCATAGAAAAGAATAACATCTTGCCATTTGAAATGAGACAGATGGATCTAGAGCTTATTATACTAAATGAATTAAGTTAGAGATAGATAAATACCATATGATTTCACTCATATGTGAAGCATAAGAAACAAAATATATAAGCAAAACAAAAGAAAAGGGAGAAAGACAAACCAAGAAACAGTCTTAACTATATTGAACAAAGTGGTGGTAGCCAGAGGGGAGGGAGGCCACGGAATGGGTGAAGGTGATGGAGGTTACAAAGTGCACTTGTCTGAATGAGCACTAGGCAATGTATGGAAATGTTCAATCACCACATTATACTCCTGAAACTCATGTTAACACTGTAAGATAACTGAAGTTCAAGTTTCAAAGAAGTAAAACAATTTTTAAAAGATGGAGCACTGCTTGATAGATTCCTTTGGCTTGACCTCATGCCATTCATCTGAGGTTGTATTCCTCTAATCAAACACAAGAAGTTTAAGGTCATGGCTCAGTGATGGATGACACCCACTGTGGATGTGTGAAGTGGTGTTAAATGACATAGAATATGAGAAGAGAGAAATAGGCAGGCAGGGGAAAGTGATGCCCTGAAGCATATCCTCACTTTCTCAGCACAGGATTCCCTCCTAGATCTGATGAGCCA
>NW_022635389.1:0-2365 GCF_010015895.1 Lontra canadensis | reverse complement strand
AGCGTGTTTCAGGGAGACAGAGTCGTTTCGTACAGGGGCCCGGGAGCCGAAAGAGCCCGTGGGGCCCTGAATACAGAGCAATACCGTTCTCCGGGGAAAGCGTCCTCCCTGAACAGCGTCCGCCAAGACAGAAGCTAGGATGAGAGAGGAAGCGGCCTACTTCCTGAAGGACGAGCGCCCGGGCTGAGGGTCCGGTCTCGGCCGCCGTCGTGCCTGGTGTTGAATGCGGGGAAGCGGTCTGCTAACTCAGCGTGTGTGTGAATGCCTGAGGTAAAGTCACTCTGCGTCTGTGTGAGAAAGCAGTCCGTGTGGGATGCCAACCCCTTTTCCCGCACACATGGCGCCAAGCAGAAGGATGCCTTTTTAAACCTGAGCCTGCACCACGCGAGGGATAACCCCAGCTTAACCTCCAAGAAACAAGCCTGAAGTCGAGCTGCTTTTCACGTGTAGTCCTCCCTAGCAAAGAGAGGAAGAGTCCCGTCAGCTAGATGGTTAGGACGTCCGGGAAAGGTTACCGACCCTCGGTTCGGAGGACATCCGCGAAGGCGCCCTTTCCTTCCGCCTCACGGCTGGCCCTCAGAGGGGAGAGGAATCGGACCTTGCTGCTACCGTGACCGTGGGACCCACAGCAGAACACACACTGCAGGTCTGCCAGCGCGGTCGTACTTCCGACAGCAGCCTCGTTTCTCTCAGCCTGACCGTCGCTGTCGGTGGGCCCCACTGGAGCAAGCGATAGGAGAGCCCCGAGCTGCAGACTGCTTCCGTGGAGAGGAAGGGACGGCTACGCCCTCCTTGGGGCACACATCCAGGGAGGAGCCCAGAGCAGGGAGGCCTGCGCGAAACAGGGGAGACGGCAGGGTAAGGCAGGATGCTGGGTGGAAGCGCAAAGCCAGTGCCACAGGAGTACTTCCCGATGAAAAAGTTGCCCCGTACTCAGACCCGTAAAGAGAGAAACAACCGTGCCACGCAGAAGTACAGAACAAGGCTGCAACGCCTCAACTCCATGAAGGAGCTTCACAGAGAAGGCCGGGTCAGCTCCGGATTCGCCTCCCCAGAAAGACTTCTCTCAGTGGCTGGCGATCGTCCGCACACCCTGAGGGCTTTAGCCTCCGCCGCATGGACCTTTGGGTGCATCCAGCACCTCTGGAGGGACAGCGTGTTTCAGGGAGACAGCGTCGTTCTGCACAAGGGCCGGGAAGCCAAACGAGCCAGCAGCGTCCTGCATTCAGAGCAGTAGCGTTCTCCGGGAAAATCGTCCTCCCTGGTTAGAGTCCGCAAAGAGAGAAGAGTGGATGAGCGAGGCATCGGCCAGCTTCCTGAGGGGCGAGCGCCCGGGCTGAGGGGTCTGCTCTCGGCCGCCTTAGTGCCTGGCGTTGACCGCGGGGAAGCAGTCTGCTAACTCTGCCTGTGTGTGAACGCCTGAGGTAAAGTCCGTCTGCGTCCGTGTGAGAAAGAAGTCCGTGTGGGATGCCAACACCGTCCCCTCACCCGTGGCGCCAAGGAGAAGGATGCCTTCTCAAGCCTGAGCCTGCACAACGCGAGAGAGAACCAGAACCTTACCTCCAAGAAACAAGCCTGATGCCGAGCTGCCTTTGGCGTGCGGGCCTCGCTGGCGATGAGAGACAGAGTCTCGGCCCCCAGTTAGTGCAGAAGCCTGAAGAAGCTTCCCGGCCCTCGGGTCAGAGGACATCCGTAAGGGCGTCCGTTTCCTGTGCCTCAAAGAAGCCTCTCACAGGGGCGTCTAACAGGGTCTTGCAGCTTCCCTGACCGTTGAACCCACAACACAATACACACTGAAGGACTGCAAGCCGGGAGTCCTTCTGACGGCAGCCCCGTTTCCAGCAGCGTGACCGTCGCCTTCGGTGGGCCCTCTGGTGCAAGCGTTAGGAAAGCGCCGAGATGCATACTGGTCGCGCGCAGAGGATAGGATGAAGATGCCCTCCTTGTAGCACACTTCCTTGGAATGGCCCTGTGCAGGGAGGCCTGCCCGAAACAGGGGAGACGGCAGGGTAATGCGTGATGGTGGTGTGGAAGGGGAAAGAAAGCGCCCAGGGAATACTTCCAGATGAACAGGTTGCCCCACAGGCCTCACACAGTTCCGTGAAGAGAGAAGCAATCCTGACACCCGCAAGTACAGAGCAAGGCTGGCACGCCTCAGATCCAGGAAGGAGCTTCACAGAGGAGGCCGAGTCAGCTCCGGTTTCGCGTGCAGCAAGAAAGCCTCCTCTCAGCGGCCTGCGATAGACCACAAACCCTGAGCGCTTGAGCCTCCTCCACCCCAGGGAAGGGTGGGTGACACCAGCACCTCTGGGTGGGACAGCGTGTTTCAGGGAGACAGAGTCGTTTCGTACAGGGGCCCGGGAGC
>NW_022635388.1:0-2366 GCF_010015895.1 Lontra canadensis | reverse complement strand
GTGACACCCATCCTGTCTGTCTGATAAGATCAGAAGCTGAATAGTTTGTGCATGAGTGTGAGTACGTGCGTGTGGGTGTGCAAATGTGCGTGTCTATGCGAAATCCTACAAAAGGATAAGACGAACACAGCTGGAGGGCAGATTTACCTGTACGTTCACACACCAGCTGGCTTCCTTCATTCTGACACTTCAACGTCGGGAGTCACCCAAGCTTCAGACCTAAAGCAGCATGGACTGCAAAGGGAACCCAAGTAGTAGCAGCTCCACTGAGAAGCCCTTGGTGACCCCGCGACACATGGGCCAGCTCTCTAACCTCAACGAAGTCTCCCCCCATCTAAAGACTGAGTGGGCTGTTAGGCCAGGCAACCGAGGAACCGCACTCTGGCGTTCGGTGATCCCGGAACGGCTATACTGCTTACCAGGAGCACTGGCCTAGAGCTGCCTATGATCGGGCCACATTTCCACTCCTTCTCCCTCTGTCATGTTGAAATACAGGTTCACAATCCAAATGTCCTGGGTCTGATGTGTTTGGAATGCAGATTTTATTCTGCAGTTCAGAAAGGCAGCATGTTGCATGTCGCATGTCACACACTTAGCTTTTAGGTATCTGGACTACCCCTAGCTAGGCTCCTCCCTCTGTAATCAATTTCATCAATACCTCTCAAGCCATAGGTATGACTGTTCACACTCAGGGGGATCAACAGACATGATAAGTAGTCTCGTGTCCATTCAGATCAGATCAGGTCTTGCCATTCAATGAATTATAAAAAATACTGGGACTTTTCAGAGTCTTCTAGATTTGGGAACTGCAGAAAAGGGACTGTCACTGTTCTACTCACCAGGGCACTTGGCATGGACGTAGCTCCCCCTGGCAAGATGGGGTCCCTCTCTCAGTTCGGCAAGGGAGGTGGGATGGGACAGCATGGGAGGGCAGCTAAGAGGAGGGCAAGGCTTTACTTCACATTCCCAAGCTCTGCAATATTAGCGAACACTTCTGTAAGAGACTAGTCTTCCTGGCATCGGAACTAGTCCTTTGGCTTTTTCTCTCTGATCCACTCCAGGCCCCTTCCCCTGAGCTGCTGGGTGTGGCAGGAAGCTGAGCCCAAGTCCCATTCCCAGGCTCCTTGGCCAACTGACTTCCAGTTAGGGTCACTCAATGGGAATGCTGGGCAGGAGACAGGAAGGAAGTCGGGGGGGGGTGGAGAAACTAGGGTATCTATCTCCCTCTCTCTCTGCTTCATGGTGGCATCCTGGGCAGTGGCCCAGTCTCCTCAATGGATCCCACCCAGCCCTGAGTGGGACCTGCTCCCACCATGCAGCCCCAATTCCCGGGCTCTGGGAACAGTACCCCTTCCCTTTATGCCTGTAACCCCAGAAGGAACTTCCCACTGCTATTCCATCCCACTCTCAACTCTTCAGACACGTGTGTGATTCTATGAAAATTTTCCTTGTGGTTTTCTGTATTAAATTCCTTCTATTAAGCTACCTGGTATGTGTGCGCTCCTGACACAGCGCTCACTGACGCAGTGTCTACTGTTAACATTGTTATGTTCTGCTTGGATGTCCCAGTAGTGTGGCTGGGTTTTGAGGTGTGCTCAGGGACAGCACCCAGAGACGCTCTCCCCCTGCCCCCAAAACACAATGGCTGGCAGAGTTTCCATCTTTAAGTTGTAATTTTAAACCACCTACAGACAACCCATGAAGGGAACAATCATGTAAAATACCTACATTACCAGAGGACTGGGCAAGGAACTGATAAGGTCTACCTCTTGACTCTTCCCCCCAATGCTCCCTCCTCCACAGAAATAACATGTGAGAGAGGGAATAAAGCACATTCCAGCAACTGTGCAAAATCACACTGCAAACCTTTAAGTTGGGAGCCCTTCTGTGGTTGTTGATTTCATGCAATTTCTTTGATTTGATGAAAGGGGAAGGACAAAACAAAACAAAAAACAAAACCAAAAAAAAAAAAAAAAAAAGGAAGCAAGGTAAAGGAGGGAAGGAGAGAGGACAGGGCAGGAAATGCACAGTTTGGGCATAAAAGGAGCCAAGGACTGGTCCCAAAAGGAAACATTTAAAATTACAACAGAAAGCCCTTATTTTGTTTCCAAGGTTCAAAATAGTTCACTAAAGGGACAGGACAATCTTCTCTCTACTGCAAAGTAACTGTGGTAGGCATCATAAACCAGAAGGAGCAAGAATCCAGGGTGAACCTCCCTGAAAAGCTAAGCCTCTGAGGCATGGAAGACAAGTCAACACGGCCCTTCAGAAACTCTCAATCTTTAGAGGAATCGAGAGAAACAGACATGGAGCCGAATGACATAGGACATAATGAAGTATGGTGTTTAATAGAGTCTGAGGCTCCA
>NW_022635387.1:0-2366 GCF_010015895.1 Lontra canadensis | reverse complement strand
AGAAAATAAAAATATCATGTGTTCTCTCTTATATTTGGAATCTGAAAAAAGGCTTTCTACTTAGAGAGTAGAATGGTGGTTGCAAAGAGTTAGGTGATGAGGAATATGGGGAGATGTTGGTCAAAGGGTACAAACTTCCAGGTAAAAGATGAATAGGTTCTGAGGATGTAGCCACCCAGGCACCTCTAGAATGATTAAAGTTTTAAAGACTGATAAACCAAGTGAAAATGTGGATCTACAGGAAATCTCAAACCTTATTGATGGGAATATAAAATAATGTCATTGCTTTTGAAAAAAAATTATACTTTAAGTTATATGTAATATCTACACATGACCAAGTATTTAAAAAAAAATAAATAAGTAAAACTATATTTCCACCCAACATCTTCTATTTGAATTTTTAAAGAACTTTATTCAGAATAGCCCAAACTAAAAACAACCCAAGTGTTCATTAAATAGTTAATGGATTAACACATTGTGTCATATTCACACAACAAAATACTACTCAATAGTAAAAGAATATGAACATAAGGGAATAATCTCTTATATATACAATATTGCAAATTAATTTTAAAGCATTATGCTAAGTAAGAGAAGCCAGGTATAAACACCAAATGTTATATGATTCCAGAAACTACAGTGTAATGTGTAAAGAAAAACAATTATCTAAGGTCACTGAAGACTGAGCAAAGCAGGCATATGTTACAGATAAGTCAACACTTGCTAGAAGAGAAAAATCCTAGGTAAGCTTCCTAGTTTTACCACTCAAAGCCTGAGGACAGACACCATTAGTGCAATGTTGTGCAACTACAATATGGATGTGATAAAATTTTTTAATAGGCTGATGAACCAAGAAGAGCAGAGTCTGGGACAACTACACAGCTGAAAAACTAAAAGGGGGCAGAGTGGAGTGAGGGGAGGATTTCTAAAAAGATAGATAAGGTAGAAACACCACATTATGCCTAAATATTTGGCTGAACTTGCCATGCACCACATGGAAAAAAATGCAGTTTGAGTTCTGTCAAACTGCACACTCAAAAAAACAACAACAACATTCTTTGAAAGTATATAACCTAATCCAGAATCTCTACAATGTGTAATTCATACCCAGAACACAAATCCAAATTACACAAATTCCAATGAAATGGAAAAATGCCACACTCAAAGAAAAAAAACAATCAACAAAGACAAAAGTAGAGATGGATCAAGATGTTGGCATCAGAACAGATTTTAAACAAGCTACTATAATTATCTTCATGGATATGGAAATACGCTGATGATGAATAAAAAGATAAATCTCAGCAAAGGAATAGAAGTTATAAGAATAAAAAAGAAATTAAAAAGTGAAAAATACAATCGGAAATAAAAATTTCACCTAACAGGATTAACAACATATTGAAGATAAAGTAAATGAACTTTAAGACAGATAAATAATAAATTAGATAAGAGAGAGAATTAAATGCAAAAAAATGAACAGACTCAGAAAAACTGCAACAATTGAAGACGGTCTAACATATATGCAGTGATAGTACCAGGAGAAAAAAATAATAAAGGGACAGAATAATGGATGAAGAAATATAGCTTATTTCTCAAATTTGGGGAAAAACATAAATGTACAAATTCAAGCTCATTAGAACACAAGCATAGTAAATGCAAGGAACATAGCATCTACACACATACAGTCAAAATTATGCTTCATTTGAAAGTTTTGAAAGCAGCCAGAGAAAATCAACATACTAAACAACATACAGAAGAACAAAATTTACTTGAGATCAATCAAGGTAACTCTTCAATCTCCACTATGTAACACAGAGATGTCAGAAATACTAGAAACCTTATAGATATTTACTGAAGAAATAAGGGA
The DNA here is from genome assembly GCF_010015895.1 of Lontra canadensis. Taxonomy (NCBI): domain Eukaryota; kingdom Metazoa; phylum Chordata; class Mammalia; order Carnivora; family Mustelidae; genus Lontra; species Lontra canadensis. The sequence goes on along the minus strand of NW_022635387.1, from coordinate 502 downwards.
TTTATTGAGATGTCCAAATGAGGCTATTAACTACTTCATTTGGTGTAGGTAGTGGAAAAAGCACTATACTTGGTGTAGAAGAGCTCAGTTAAGGTTCACATTGACCATCAAGTAGCTGAGATTCTGAACAAGTTCCTTAGACTCTCTAACTCTCTAAGTCTAATCTGCTTATCTTTAAAATTGAAATAATTGCTCCACAAGGTCCTTGTGAAGATGACCTAAGATAATCCACAGGAAGAGGTGCCTGGGTGGCTCACTCTGTTAAAGTGGCTGCATTCAGCTCAGGTGGGATCTCCAGGTCCTGGGACCAAGCCCTGCATTTGGATCCCTGCTCAGTGGGGAGTTGGATTGTCCTTCTCCCTCTGCTCCTACCCCTGCTCCACCCTGCTTGTGTGCCCACACTCTCTCCCTCTCTCTCCCTCTCAAATAAACAAATGAAATCTTGAAAAAAAAGATGAAAACATCTTTTTTTAACATATACAAATTATAATATTTATAATAT
>NW_022635386.1:0-2368 GCF_010015895.1 Lontra canadensis | reverse complement strand
TTGTACAGGAATTCAGTAAAGTGTCAGGATATAAAATCAATGCACAGAAATCAGTTGCATTGGTCTACACCAACAACAAGACAGAAGAAAGAGAAGTTAAGGAGTCAATCCCATTTACAACTGCACCCAAAACTATAAGATACCTAGGAATAAACCTAACCAAAGAGGCTAAGAATCTATACTCAGAAAACTATAAAATACTCATGAAAGAAATTGAGGAAGACACAAATAAATGGAAAAATGTTCCATGCTCCTGAATTGGAAGAATAAATATTGTGAAAATGTCTATGCTACCTAAAGCAATCTACACATTTAATGCAATTCCTATCAAAGTACCATCCATTTTTTTCAAAGAAATGGAACAAATAATCCTAAAATTTATATGGAACCAGAAAATACCTTGAATAGCCAAAGGAATATTGAAAAAGAAAGCCAAAGTTGGTGGCATCACAATTCTGGACTTCAAGCTCTATTACAAAGCTGTCATCAACAAGACAGCATGGTACTGGCACAAAAACAGACACATAGACCAATGGAACAGAATAGAGAGCCCAGAAATAGACCCTCAACTCTATGGTCAAGTAATCTTCCACAAAGCAGGAAAGAATGTCCAATGGAAAAAAGACAGCCTCTTCAATAAATGGTGTTGGGAAAATTGGACAGCCACATGCAGAAAAACGAAATTGGATAATTTCCTTACACCACACAGAAAATAGACTCAAAATGCATGAAGGACCTCAATGTGAGAAAGGAATCCTTCAAAATCCTTGAGGAGAACACAGGCAGCAACCTCTTTGACCTCAGCCACAGCAACATCTTCCTAGGGATATCGCCAGAGGCAAGGGAAGCAAGGGCAAAAATGAACTATCGGGATTTTATCAAGATCAAAAGCTTTTGCACAGCCAAGGAAACAGTAAACAAAACCAAAACACAACTGACAGAATGGGAGATGATATTTGCAAACGACATATCAGATAAAGGGCTAGTGTCGAAAATCTATAATGAACTGATCAAACTCAACACCCAAAGAACAAATAATCCAATTAAGAAATGGGCAGAAGACATGAACAGACGTTTCTGCAAAGAAGACATCCAGATGGCCAACAGACACATGAAAAAGTGCTCCATATCACTCGGCATCAGGGAAATACAAATCAAAACCACAATAAGATATCACCTCACACCAGTCAGACTGGCTAAAATTAACAAGTCAGGAAATGACAGATGCTGGCGAGGATGCGGATAAAGGGGAACACTCCTACACTGTTGGTGGGAATGCAAGCTGCTGCAACCACTCTGGAAAACAGCATGGAGGTTCCTCAAAGTGTTGAAAATAGAACAACCCTATGACCCAGCAATTGCACTATTTACCCTAAAGATACCCTTTAGGGTATTTACCCTAAAGATACAAACGTAGTGATCCGAAGGGGCACGTGCACCCGAATGTTTATAGCAGCAATGTCTACAATAGCCAAACTATGGAAAAAACCTAGATGTCCATCAACAGACGAATGGATAAAGAAGATGTGGTATATATACAGAATGGAATAGTAAGCAGCCATCAAAAGAAATGAAGTCTTGCCATTTGCGACGACGTGGATGGAATTAGAGGGTATCATGCTTAGCGAAGTAAGTCAGTCGGAGAAAGACAATTATCATATGATCTCCCTCATATGAGGGAGAGGAGATGCAACATAGGGGGTTAATGGGGTAGGAGAATAGTCAATGAAACAAGTTGGGATTGGGAGGGAGACAAACCATAAGTGACTCTTAATCTCACAGAACAAACTGAGGGTTGATGCGGGGAGGGCCCTGGGGGAGGGGGGGTGGGGTTATGGACATTGGGGAGGGTATGTGCTATGGTGAGTGCTGTGAAGTGTGTAAACCTGGCGATTCACAGACCTGTACCCCTGGGGATAAAAATATATTATATGTTTAAAAATAAATTAATTAATTAATTAATTAAAAAAAAAGAAAGAAAGAACAAGAACCATATGATACTCCCAATAGATGCTGTAAAAGCATTTGACAAAGTACAGCATCCCTTCCTGGTCAAAACTCTTCAAAGTGTAGGGATAGAGGGCACATCCCTCAATATTATCAAAGCCATCTATGAAAAACCTACCACAAATATCATTCTCAATGGAGAAAAATTGAAAGCTTTTCCGCTAAGGTCAGGAACACGGCAGGGATGTCCGTTATCACCACTGCTATTCAGCATAGTACTAGAAGTCCTAGCTCAGCAATCAGACAACAAAAGGAAATTAAAGGCATCCAAATCAGCAAAGAAGCAGTCAAACTATCACTCTTTGCAGATGATATGATCCTATATGTGGAAAACTCAAAGGACTCCACTCCAAAACTGCTA
>NW_022635385.1:0-2368 GCF_010015895.1 Lontra canadensis | reverse complement strand
CGACCATCCTCTCCCTACCCCGTTCCCCAGGCAACCCTCAGTTTGTTTCATGAGATTAATAAGAGTCTCTTATGGTTTGCCTCCCTCCCAATCCCGTCTTGTTTCATTTTTTCCTTCCCTACCTCCCAAACCCCCTACTTTACCTCTCAAATTCCTCAGATCAGGGAGATCATATGATAATTTTCTTTGTCTGATTGACTTATTTTGCTCAGCATAAGACCCTCTAGTTCCATCTGTTATGAAATATTTTTAACATAATACTCTGCTTTTTGGATATAACATAATTTACAAAAATTATCTAATGGTAAACTCTTAAATTATTTCCTAACAATTTCACTATGGTAAACATCACAATAGTGAAAATACATTTAGATGAAATTTTGTTTTTTTTACTTTTATGCTAGTTCCTGAGGATAAATACTTTCTCTTTCTTGAGAACTTAGGAGAAATAATCCAGTTTTCATTTTTGCTGCTAAGATCTCAACAGTCCCATTTAGATGCAGTGTCTGTGAGGTCTCCTGATAACATCTGCAGCAATCTTTCCTTATCTTAAGACCGAATTTGGTAACCGGGGTGGATATCTGCTAGTATAATGCTTCTAAAGGTACAAAAGTATCAGAGGCTCAGTTTAGGAAAAGATAAAAGTATAATCAGCGGACATGGGAAATGTTCTGTGCATTGCTCAAAGAGACAAATATGAGTGATCAATTGATACCTTTTAATGGAACAATTAAAGACTATTAATGGCTGCATTTATTTTCTTTTTTGAACTTTTATAGCTTGTGTGAGTTCATGAAAGGCCACCTGAAAGGTTTTGAATCTGGTCATTATGCAATATTGTACACAAGTAATGTTGTCCACAGATAAAGAAAAGTAATCATTCTGACAGAATACTTTATTATCCTCCTTGTTAATCACTACTTGAGACAGTGTATTTTTACAGAGTACTCGCTTCAAAGCAGCCCGATTAGATCATCCTTGACACACTAATGTGGCTCACTGAACTTGTGTAGGCATCCCTGAAACAATGGGCTGCTAAATAAAGGACATTAATTAATTTTGACCCCCTGGGAAAAACAAAATTCTTTATGAGAAGGCCAACCGATTCAAGGAGGCTACGGTCAATTTCTAAACATCTCCACGTTGCTGTTAATTAAAACTGTATTTATGGATCTTTTCACTTATTGTCACCAAGATGAAGCATTAGGTCCATAAGGAGGACATTTTCAATGCTCATCACAGGCCTATTTATGAGCCTTTTTGGAGCCATTGTGGAAGCTGTGGAGGAAAACTACAGACATTAATCCACTCTCGTGTGCACATGAATAGTGTTTAGGCTTAGTATATACAGCCTTTAATGGCAAGAGTGACATTTGGGTAACATGAACTAACGAAGGTATAAAACAAAAGCTGCTGTCTCTCTCTCTTTCTCTCTCTTTTTTTGCCCCTTTCTTCACAACTTTATTTTCTTTTTTTGTGGTATAATTGACCATATCCACAATTAAATTCTAAAATCGGGAAAGGTAAGAGTCATCTTTTTGCTGTTCTCCAGCATTGAAGACGGAAAGGCACTTGATAATACTTGTGTAGGTCTCATGTTACTTGTCTGTGTCCTTCTGTGTTTATTAACAGGAAAATATTTTGGATTAATTAATGCAACAAGCACTTCCTGAGTGCCTAGTAAATACACAGTGTGTTGGTAACTAAGGGTGTGAGTTAAGGAAGATGTTTGTAAAGTAACTGGAATGAGATATGCTGCCTGATGTAAGGCACAGGAAGTTACTATTGTGCAATTGTATATTCACAACACAAGGTCAAAAAATATTCTAAAACTATCTTAGTGATACTAATGCTCTAATGTGTATAATGACAATTTAAAGTACTAGGTGTTCAACAGATAAAAACTTAATTGATAACGTGGGTTGACAGAGCCATAGGCAGATGATAATGGTACTTCTTTTTGAGTAGATGGTGCAGGTACTATTATTATTCCCACAGGTGAGGAACCAGAAAAGCTGAATGACTTGTCTAAGCCTATATAAAGAATAACAAAGCCAGAATTGAACCCCTCGTGTATGAGCCTAATCCAAGCCCACTCCAGGACCTCCCAGGAGCAGGCTTTGTCCTCAATGTATATTCACTATTGTATTGGATCTTATAGAGAGAGTGTGAGGATGTAATTTAGGAGTTAACCTTAGATACTTTTATAAATCATGAATCTCCTTCCTATCTATCTGGGGCCACTTAACTTCTCTTTCAGTCTGGGGGATATTACCATCTCACTCTGGTCTCTAATAGAATAGAGGGAGACCCTCATATTTATTTGCATGGGAGGTTGGGGCTTGGCCAAGGATGTGGAGTTAGAGAT
>NW_022635384.1:0-2368 GCF_010015895.1 Lontra canadensis | reverse complement strand
CGACCATCCTCTCCCTACCCCGTTCCCCAGGCAACCCTCAGTTTGTTTCATGAGATTAATAAGAGTCTCTTATGGTTTGCCTCCCTCCCAATCCCGTCTTGTTTCATTTTTTCCTTCCCTACCTCCCAAACCCCCTACTTTACCTCTCAAATTCCTCAGATCAGGGAGATCATATGATAATTTTCTTTGTCTGATTGACTTATTTTGCTCAGCATAAGACCCTCTAGTTCCATCTGTTATGAAATATTTTTAACATAATACTCTGCTTTTTGGATATAACATAATTTACAAAAATTATCTAATGGTAAACTCTTAAATTATTTCCTAACAATTTCACTATGGTAAACATCACAATAGTGAAAATACATTTAGATGAAATTTTGTTTTTTTTACTTTTATGCTAGTTCCTGAGGATAAATACTTTCTCTTTCTTGAGAACTTAGGAGAAATAATCCAGTTTTCATTTTTGCTGCTAAGATCTCAACAGTCCCATTTAGATGCAGTGTCTGTGAGGTCTCCTGATAACATCTGCAGCAATCTTTCCTTATCTTAAGACCGAATTTGGTAACCGGGGTGGATATCTGCTAGTATAATGCTTCTAAAGGTACAAAAGTATCAGAGGCTCAGTTTAGGAAAAGATAAAAGTATAATCAGCGGACATGGGAAATGTTCTGTGCATTGCTCAAAGAGACAAATATGAGTGATCAATTGATACCTTTTAATGGAACAATTAAAGACTATTAATGGCTGCATTTATTTTCTTTTTTGAACTTTTATAGCTTGTGTGAGTTCATGAAAGGCCACCTGAAAGGTTTTGAATCTGGTCATTATGCAATATTGTACACAAGTAATGTTGTCCACAGATAAAGAAAAGTAATCATTCTGACAGAATACTTTATTATCCTCCTTGTTAATCACTACTTGAGACAGTGTATTTTTACAGAGTACTCGCTTCAAAGCAGCCCGATTAGATCATCCTTGACACACTAATGTGGCTCACTGAACTTGTGTAGGCATCCCTGAAACAATGGGCTGCTAAATAAAGGACATTAATTAATTTTGACCCCCTGGGAAAAACAAAATTCTTTATGAGAAGGCCAACCGATTCAAGGAGGCTACGGTCAATTTCTAAACATCTCCACGTTGCTGTTAATTAAAACTGTATTTATGGATCTTTTCACTTATTGTCACCAAGATGAAGCATTAGGTCCATAAGGAGGACATTTTCAATGCTCATCACAGGCCTATTTATGAGCCTTTTTGGAGCCATTGTGGAAGCTGTGGAGGAAAACTACAGACATTAATCCACTCTCGTGTGCACATGAATAGTGTTTAGGCTTAGTATATACAGCCTTTAATGGCAAGAGTGACATTTGGGTAACATGAACTAACGAAGGTATAAAACAAAAGCTGCTGTCTCTCTCTCTTTCTCTCTCTTTTTTTGCCCCTTTCTTCACAACTTTATTTTCTTTTTTTGTGGTATAATTGACCATATCCACAATTAAATTCTAAAATCGGGAAAGGTAAGAGTCATCTTTTTGCTGTTCTCCAGCATTGAAGACGGAAAGGCACTTGATAATACTTGTGTAGGTCTCATGTTACTTGTCTGTGTCCTTCTGTGTTTATTAACAGGAAAATATTTTGGATTAATTAATGCAACAAGCACTTCCTGAGTGCCTAGTAAATACACAGTGTGTTGGTAACTAAGGGTGTGAGTTAAGGAAGATGTTTGTAAAGTAACTGGAATGAGATATGCTGCCTGATGTAAGGCACAGGAAGTTACTATTGTGCAATTGTATATTCACAACACAAGGTCAAAAAATATTCTAAAACTATCTTAGTGATACTAATGCTCTAATGTGTATAATGACAATTTAAAGTACTAGGTGTTCAACAGATAAAAACTTAATTGATAACGTGGGTTGACAGAGCCATAGGCAGATGATAATGGTACTTCTTTTTGAGTAGATGGTGCAGGTACTATTATTATTCCCACAGGTGAGGAACCAGAAAAGCTGAATGACTTGTCTAAGCCTATATAAAGAATAACAAAGCCAGAATTGAACCCCTCGTGTATGAGCCTAATCCAAGCCCACTCCAGGACCTCCCAGGAGCAGGCTTTGTCCTCAATGTATATTCACTATTGTATTGGATCTTATAGAGAGAGTGTGAGGATGTAATTTAGGAGTTAACCTTAGATACTTTTATAAATCATGAATCTCCTTCCTATCTATCTGGGGCCACTTAACTTCTCTTTCAGTCTGGGGGATATTACCATCTCACTCTGGTCTCTAATAGAATAGAGGGAGACCCTCATATTTATTTGCATGGGAGGTTGGGGCTTGGCCAAGGATGTGGAGTTAGAGAT
>NW_022635383.1:0-2369 GCF_010015895.1 Lontra canadensis | reverse complement strand
ATCTATGCTTACCTCCAGCCCAGCAACAACTACTCCCAGGATCAGGGAAAGTTTGTTTCTCTGTTCTACGCCATCGTCACCCCCATGGTCAACCCCGTCATATATACACTGAGGAACAAGGATGTGACGGGAGCAATGAAGAAGGCGCTTTGGAGGGGCCAGGACTCCAGATGACTGGGTGGGAAAGTCCCATATATGGAACACATTGAATGCCAGAGTGATTAAGATGTTTGTGACCTACGTGGATCATCTAAAATTTCCACTGATAAGTCTCAAGGGAATTTACTTACTTCATTCTTTCATGCATATGAGTGCTCAAAATCCAAGTTCATGGATTCACACAACTTACTGAGATGCTGATTTTTGTTACCAGATCATATGCATATAGATAGATAGATAGATATAGATTTATAATTTAAATTGAGAAAGAGAGCATGAGCAGCAGGGATATAGGGAGAGGGAGAAAGAATCTCAAACAAACTGTACCCTGAGTGCAGAGCCTGATGCTGGGATTGGTCCCACAACCCTGAGATCACAACCTGAGCTGAAATCACGTGTCCGACACACAACCACGTGCACCTACCTGGTTGACCGAGCATCTTTCTCACATTCGTATTTTAGAGAGCTCCACAGGTTTTCTTATTTCACTCCCATTTGGGAATCCTAGTCCATTTCTATGTGCAAAAAGACATTTATGCACATGATATGAAAGCATAGGCAGAATATGAACCACTAACATGTGTAAGAAATGTTAACATTTTAGCATTTTGTAATAACTGCTGGAGGAACGTCACTTATTCTTGTATTTGGATCATGGCCGTATTACCAGGTCCATAGGTTGACTGTATCATTGCTTTTTCACAGAATTAGGTGGGCATCTGTGGGAACAGCATATTTTTAGATGAAAGAGAAATTTGGTAACATCACTTCTGATATAGCCATTCAGATATGAGGCCCGGTGTGATGTGAGCGGTGTGACAGTGGTTTTATGCAGCCAGTGTGAGGCGTTCCTGTCCCACAGGGACAGGGCCTGGTGCTTTGCTGACGATACACTGAGCAGCAGCTGCCATAGGAGCAGCAGACGGTGCTTACATGTCACGTTGTGCTGTAGGCGGAGGAGCGCCCATGTGAGGTCTGCAAGCTGGTTACGCAGCTCGTGAGCCACCCCCTGCATTCAAAATGACGTTTAGGACATCATCATATCTGAACAGTACATAACTCATTTCCTAGTCAATATTCTATATGTTCTATCTACAATGATGCAGCAAAATTTCAATGGTGAAACATTTAGATCTTCTCTTCGTACCATTTTGTAAATTTTTAGATCCAGGCATCAAATTAACAATGCTTTGTATCTCACATCTGCGCAAGGCTCCAGGCAATTTGAATACAGGGACCCATAAAGCAAGAGAAATGACCTCTGTTTCCCAGGAAATCCCATGTTCCGTGGAGCTTACTGATTTTCACCAGGGGAAAACTTAAAGAAAAAAAATAAAATGTACGTGAGCTTTAAAGATCTCTGTGTGTCTAAGCTTTATAGATAACCATCTCATTATGAAGTAAGTGTCACACAGTTCTGAATACTGCACACAGCCCAGTGCAGGTAGATGTGTTTGTGTCTTGGGGTGGACACATACGCATGACAACTCTACTGTTCCCTATCCTGATGGCTAACCGGCCTCCCCAGGGACTTGAACCCTGAGCTGGCCATGCTCGTGCCAAGTGATCTTGCTGCAGAGACAGCATGTGGAGGCTGGAAATGACACCCAGGGGAGATCATGTACACAGTCAGGTTCTCTCTGTATCACTAAGAGCATCACAGTATTCTTATTTAAAATCAACACCTGGGATGTATCTTGACACCATAGTGATGCTTCATGGATATTAGTAGGAAAACAGTTCTGTCCACTGTTTATCCCCGATGGTGACAAATTTCCTGCTTTCCGTTATGTTTCAGCCACATCCTGACAGTTATACCCAAATGGTCACTTTAAAGTCCCTCAAGTCAACTGTCTTTGGTGCAAAACCCTCAAGGTCTCATGAGGTTACAGAGCTTATTGTAGTGGGTGAACAACTTCTTCTCTGCTCTTAAGGACACACAGAACCTGGGGCAAAATATTTATTTCCTTTAAGTGACTGTGTGAGTGCATTTGGATGTTTACAACTCATGGAAATAAGAATAGAGAACAAAGCTCTCTGGGATCCATGCCAAAATAAAAAAGAAATCGGTTAAGAGACCAAACACAAGTTCAGGATTGTTCTGTGACCTTTTTCTAATGTTAGGAATCGGCTCCCCACGGTGTCCATGGCTTGTCTGTAACTGACTCCAGGGTTGTGTAAATTGTCACCAATATTATTTGGACCGTTTC
>NW_022635382.1:0-2371 GCF_010015895.1 Lontra canadensis | reverse complement strand
TCAATTATCATATGGTTTCACTTATTTGTGGAGCATAACAAATAGCACGGAGGACAAGGGGAGATGGAGAGGAGAAGGGAGTTGAGGGAAATTTGAAGGGGAAGTGAACCATGAGAGACTATGGACTCTGAAAAACAATCTGAGGGTTTTGAAGGGGTGGGTGGTGGGAAGTTGGGGGATCCAGGTGGTGGGTATTGGAGAGGGCACAGATTGCATAGAGCTCTGGGTGTTGTGCAAAAACAATGAATACTGTTATGCTGAAAAGAAATAAAAAATTAAAAAAAAGGATTCTCAGCATCACTAATCATCAGGAAAATGCAAATCAAAACCATAATGAGCTATCACTTTTCACCTGTCAGAATGGTTAGAATCAAAAATACAAGAAGTAACAAGTGTTGACAAGAATATAGAGAAAAGGGAACCCTTGTGCCCTGTTGGTGGGAATGCAAATTGGTGCAGCCAATGGGGGAAACAGTACAAATGTTGCTCAAAATTAAAAATAGAAATATCATATAGAGAGGAGTCAAGATGGCGGAGAAGTAGCAGCTGAGACTACTTCAGGTTGCGGGAGATCAGCTAGATAGCTTATCTAAAGATTGCAAACACCTACAAATCCAACAGGAGATCGAAGAGAAGAACAGCAATTCTAGAAACAGAAAATCAACCACTTTCTGAAAGGTAGGACTGGCGGAGAAGTGAATCCAAAGGGACGGGAAGATAGACCCAGGGGGGAGGGGCCGGCTCCCGGCAAGCAGCGGAGCAACGGAGCACAAAATCAGGACTTTTAAAAGTCTGTTCCGCTGAGGGACATCGCTCCAGAGGCTTAACTGGGGTGAAGCGCACGCGGGGCCAGCGGGGCCTCAGGTCCCGCAGGGTCACAGAAGGATCGGGGTGTCTTGAGTGTCGCAGAGCTTGCAGGTATTAGAACGGGGAAGCCGGCTACAGAGACGGAGCCGAGGAGTGAGCTCACAGCTCGGGCTTACCTTGAACCGGTCGCAGGCTCGGTGAGCTCGGAGCGTGGCTGGAGGCCAGGCAGACGGGAGTAATTGGACACTGTTCGCTGAGGGCGCACTGAGGAGTGGGGCCCCAAGCTCACGGCTCCTCTGGGCCGGAGACTGGGAGGCCGCCATCTTCATTCCTGTCCTCCGGAACTCTACGGAAAGCGCTCAGGGAACAAAAGCTCCGGAAAGCAAACCCGAGCGGATTACTCAGCCCGGCCCCCGGTAAGGGCGGTGCAACTCTGCCTGGGGCAAAGACACTTGAGAATCACTACAACAGGTCCCTCCCCCAGAAGATCAACAAGAAACCCAGCCAGGACCAAGTTCACTTACGAGGAGTGCAGTTTCAATACCAAGGAGAGCAGCGGAATTCCAGAGGAGGAGAAAGCAAAGCACGGAACTCATGGCTTTCTCCCCATGATTCTTTAGCCTTGCAGTTAATTTAATTTTTTTTTCTTTTTCAATTCTTTTCTCTTCTTCTGCTAAATTTTTTTAAACTTTTACCCTTTTCTTTTTTAACGTTTTTTAACCAGTTTATCTAATATATATATATATATTTTTCCTTTTTATATATTTTTCATTATTGGTTTTCTTTTTTTATTGGTTTCTTTTTTCTTTTTTCTTTTTTTTTTTCTTTCTGAACCTCTTTTTATCCCCTTCCCCCCCACCCCCTCACGATTTGGGATCTCTTCTGATTTGGCTAAAGCATATTTTCCTGGGGTTGTTGCCACCCTTTTAGTATTTTACTTACTCCTTCATATACTCTTATCTGGACAAAATGACAAGGCGGAAAAATTCACCACAAAAAAAAGAACAAGAGGCAGTACCAAAGGCTAAGGACCTAATCAATACAGACATTGGTAATATGTCAGATTTAGAGTTCAGAATGACTATTCTCAAGGTTCTAGCTGGGCTCAAAAAAGGCATGGAAGATATTAGAGAAACCCTCTCGGGAGATATAAAAGCCCTTTCTGGAGAAATAAAAGAACTAAAATCTAATCAAGTTGAAATAAAAAAAGCTATTAATGAGGTGCAATCAAAAATGGAGGCTCTCACTGCTAGGATAAATGAGGCAGAAGAAAGAATTAGCGATATAGAAGACCAAATGACAGAGAATAAGGAAGCTGAACAAAAGAGGGACAAACAACTACTGGACCACGAGGGCAGAATTTGAGAGATAAGTGACACCATAAGACGAAACAACATTAGAATAATTGGGATTCCAGAAGAAGAAGAAAGAGAGAGGGGAGCAGAAGGTATATTGGAGAGAATTATTGGAGAGAATTTCCCCAATATGGCAAAGGGAACAAGCATCAAAATCCAGGAGGTTCAGAGAACCCCCCTCAAAATCAATAAGAATAGGTCCACACCCC
>NW_022635381.1:0-2373 GCF_010015895.1 Lontra canadensis | reverse complement strand
GAGTGGGAAGCAGGCTCCCTGCTGAGCAGAGAGCCTGATGCAGGGCTGTATCCCAGGACTCCGAGATCATGACCTGAGCCACCCAGGTGCCCCTGAATCTGTTATTTCTATTTAAATGATTCCTTGTTTCAATTTTGTTCAAAGTAGAAAATTGAACTTAAAAGAAAGATAAAATAATCAAAGCAAAACTTCTTTGTTTGTGGGGAAGTTATATATTTTCTAAATTTAAAGGACATCTGAAAAGAATTAAAGAATCCACTATATATATCCACTATATATGTATATAATGGATATATTAGTTATCTAGTTCTTTATCCACACACAAATTGTGACTACTTTTATTGCTTTCTGTATTTAACTTTTGTATTTTATCTTTTGCCTTTGTGTATGTATAACTGAACTTCATGTGAAATAATTATATCTATATTAGAAATTTGGATACTTTGTGAAAATCAGATGGAAATAGTTCACAGCTAGTTTGGGAACTATACTGATGGCGAATCTAGGAATATTAGGTGTATAGATGAAAATACTTTGATGATACCTGTCTTGATGTTCTGGATGATGATAATAAAGATAGTAAGTGCCACAGCCAGGGCTCAGTGATGACTTACACGAAGCATATTTTAAGTAACCCAGATATATTATCTTTGGCAATCCTCTAAAATTCTTATTTTTCTTCAAGCTTAATTGATGTATTCTTATGAAATAAAAATTGTATATGTTTCTAAAATGTACAGCATGATGTTTTAATGTATAGGCACATTGTGAAATAATCACCACAATCAAGCCAGTTAATATATTCAGCAACTTACATGGTTACTTTTTTATCTTTCTTTTCTGTTTGTTACTGAGGTCACTTATGATGGACTTTCCTAGAAATTTTGACTATAAAATACAGTATGGTTAATTATATTCACTTAGCTCTACATGAGATCTCCACAATGTACTCATCTTGCATAATGGAAATTTTAGAGCGTTTAACCCAATCTTACTAACTTCTCCCTCCCTCCAGCTTTTGGCAACAGTCATTTGACTTCCTATTTCTAAGAGTTTACCATTTTAGATTCCACATGCAAGTGTAATTGAGCAATGGTTGTATTTTGGTATCTGGCTTATTCTACTTAACACAATGTCCTCCGCTTTCATCTATATCTTTGCCAATAGAAGTATTTCCTTTTATAAGGCATGTTGCTGTCCAGTTTCCCCAACACCATTTGTTGAAGACACTGTCTTCTTTCCATTGAATATTTTTCCTGCTTTCTTGAAGATTAATTGACCATATAGTTATGGGTTCATTTCTGGGCTTTCTATTCTGTTCTAGTGGTCTATGTGTCCATTTTTATATCAATACCATATGTCTTGACTGATACGGCTTTGTAATATATCTTGAAGTGTAATACTGTGATGCCTTCATCTTTGCTTCACCCCCCCAACCTTATTTTGGCTATTTGTTTCAGTTCTGTGAAAAATACTATTGGTAGTTTGACAGGGATTGAATTAAATATGTAGACATTTTGGGTAGTAAAGATGTTTAATAATATTTAAAAATATTTGTTCTTCCAATCCATCACCATGGACTGTCTTTCCATTTCTTTGTGTTCTTTTCAATTCCTTTCATCAGTGTATGAAAATTTTCAGAGTGCAGGTCTTTTACTTCTTTGTTTAAGTTTATCCCCAGGTATCTTATTACTTTGATTTAATTGTAAAAAAGTTTGATTTCTTAATTTTTTTTCTGGTGCTTCATTATTGGTGTATAGAAATGGAATTGATTCTGTCCTTTGTTTGTTTTTTTTTAACCCTGATATTTATGCATTCATTTATTGGTTCTATCAGTCTTTTGATGGAATCTTTGGATTTAATATATATATTCCACACTTTATCCATTCATTTGTTGATGGACACTTAGTTTTATTCACATATCTTGGTTATTGGAAATACTGTTGTCATAATCATAAGAGCAGATATTGCTTCATGATATACATTTTAGGGGCCCCTGGGTGGCTCAGTTGGTTGGGCAGCTGCCTTCAGCTTGGGGCATGATTCCAAGGTCCTGGGATCAAGCCCTGCATCAGGCTCCCTGCTTAACAGAGAGCCTGCTTCTCTCTTTCCCTCTGCCTACTGCTCTGCTTACTTTTGCTCTATCTCTCTGTAAAATAAATAAAATTTAAAAATCTTTAAAAAAAGACATAAATTTTATGTCCTTTGTATATATACCTACAAGTGGGACTGTGGCATCAAGTGGTATTTTTATTTTTACTTATTTGAGGAACTCCCATATACTTTTACAAAGTGGCTATACCAATTTGCATTCCCAAGAACAGTGTAAAAGGATTCCCTTTTCTCTGTATTCTGGCCAACACTTATTATCTC
>NW_022635380.1:0-2374 GCF_010015895.1 Lontra canadensis | reverse complement strand
ACAATATGATATTGGTGTTTTCCTTGGATGAGTTAACATTTCCCTTTCGTCTTCCTTACTTTGGTGAGTAATGCCTTCATTAGACACCTTGAAAACACCAGCAATTTATTTCAGATAATTTATCTGTATTTGTGTGTGTGTGTGTGAAACTTAACTGTGGTTTATTTGCTCTTCTGAGCAGATGTGAGTCTGGGCACATTCCCTGTTCTTGCACATTTACACTGTCTCAGATACCTTTATAACTAATTCCATTAAGAAAGTTTTTTTGGATAGATTTTTTTTTTTTGTGGATACAACTGAATGCATTTCTATGGGAAATCCAAGGAACTATAAAATAATGTGACATACTGTATCCTCTATTCTGATTCCATAAATACTTATTTAATGCCACTTTTTACCAATTTCTTTCACACACCAGTGAGTCTGCCCTGAAACCTGATTCAGATTTTTAGTCTTAGAAGAACCAAAAAATGAACTGTATGCCTAAGCATTTGAACATGATAGAACTGAAATACTCATTTTCTGAGCCTCTTTGGTTGGTTTATAACTGCTTCTTCAGTACTAAGCAGCTGGAAGTACAGGGTCATCAGACTCACCCGAGCGCTGGTAACGTGTCTGATTCAGCATCATTAACTCTGCAAGACAGCTTCGAGAAGGTACTAACCTATTGTTGACGGGTATCTGAGATTTTAGATAATACCCGAATATCCTTTTCTATCATTTTTTGTGTAGTACTCAAAGTCTTCCATTATAGGTATTTACCTGTCATTGCTTTGAGAATATATTTGTCCTTATCTCTATGTATTTACCTATTTCAGTATTTTAGCTTGGGGATTTTACCATAGGGAGTGAAGCAGAACATTACACTTTGTACATAGATTACACAGCTGGGTAAATTTTTAAAATGTTTATTCTGAGTAGAATGTTGATAGTGGGTAATCCCACTTTTTTTAGGAATTTCATGTGCTCTACTTAGTAGTGTTTGGAGCAGAAATCTGCAGAAGGAAGAGGAACGTCATGGCCAGTGGATTTTAGAGTTCCTATTCCCCCTGACTATGCAGGGCCAAGGAATTGTCAGGGTTCTGGTTATGCTGTTACCATGATTTTAAGCATCTTTAGGACAAAAGTTAAGCAGTGTAATTGAATGGTGGTGGTGTTTTCAGGTTCTCTCTGCTTTGAGTATTTAGGTGTTTTACTACCATATGAAAAAAATCCAAACAAACCTGTAGATTTTATAAATATAGTATCTTAGAGAGATACTGTATCTCTCTAGTACATACAATGTTCATATGCAGAACTATTAATGATATTTTGAATGTAATTGAATTATTTGTATATGTACATTCCAGTTAATAAATTCTTATATCTGAATGTATTTTTGTGATTATGTTTTATTTTTTTGCATGTGAGCTGTGTAGAAATCCAGTTGTGTACAATCATGAGATATGTATTTACAGTAAAGTCTCTCTTTCTTTAGTTCTTTCTGATTCTTCCTGATGGCTCTCCCTCTTTTTCCCTCATCCCCATTCTTTCTAGAATGTATGTACAAACTTATAGTACTTTAAGTGTCTTTAAGCTCAGACTGAAAGACTTTTAATATTTATGACTGATGGCAACACAATGTCCATTATTTCATTTTCTTAAATTACATATTAATGATTCACTGTTCGTGATAATGTGGAACTAAATTGGTATAAGCTATGTCAATTTCAGTCATTTACTTAAATACTACCTTTAATATTCTATGGCCATGTCTTATGACAGATGTACCTCCCCCGCCACCAACTTCTTCTTCTTCTTCTTTTTTTTTTTTTAATGATTTCCTTTAAAATTTGCTAAATGCTTGGTCCAGGCAGGAAACATGTGCTAACAGAGGATGGAACAGAAAAATGGCAGTTCTTTCACAGGGTTTATCCTGCTGGGGTTCTCTGACCAGCCTCAACTGCAGCTAGTCCTCTTTGTGGTTCTCCTGATCTTCTATTTGTTCACTCTGCTGGGAAACACCACCATCATTGCCTTGGCCCAACTGGACCCACATCTTCAGACTCCCATGTACTTTTTCCTCTCCAACCTAAGCTTTCTGGACCTGTGTTACATGACCAGCACTGTCCCTCAGCTCCTGGTTCATCTCAGGACAGCAGACAAGTCTATCTCATTTGGTGGCTGTGTAGCTCAGCTCTTCATCTCACTAGGGCTGGGATGCACAGAATGCATTCTGTTAGGCGTCATGGCATTTGACCGCTATGCAGCCATCTGCAAGCCCCTGCAGTACACCGTGATCATGCACCCCTGTCTCTGTGGCCTCATGGCTTCTGCATCATGGTTCATTGGTTTTGGCAACTCCTTATTGCAGACAGTGCTCATCTTCCTTTTA
>NW_022635379.1:0-2377 GCF_010015895.1 Lontra canadensis | reverse complement strand
CATGCTGCTAAGAACATTATTGGGCTTATATCCTTAAGCTCTTTTGTGAATTTATTGGTGGGATCACTCTGGAAAAGTGGACTTGCTGGCTCTAAGGGTTTGGACCTAGAAAATCTTTAGGCATTTCTAATTTACTTTCCATAAATACTGTGTTGGTTAAAACTCATAGGAGCTATGCACTGTCTTTATGTGATTCCTATATGAAACTGGAATATTTGGGGACCTGGATACCCCCTCCACTCAATAATCTACCACTGCTCTTTGAGAAAATAATTTTGAGCATCCACTGTGGAAAAGCATTGAGATGTGAGGTCATTGTTTTCCAAGGGCCAGGAGACTGTTTAATCTAAATATATACCCCATTCCCTGGAATCTGCCAACCTTATTCCTGCCACCATTCACAGCGCCCTACCCCCATTTGGGCTGAAGATTGACTATGGCAGGCGATTTGAGGGTAAACAAATAACACAACACAATGGTTGCCCTCAAAGTCCTTTCAAACTGGGTTGGGGAGACAGAACACAGATGGCTACAAAACAAGCTAAAAATACAAGTCAGTATATAAAAAGCTGCAAATAAATATAAATAGTCAGCAGCATCATAGCAGTGCAGAGGAAGGAAGGAGAGCAGTGGTCTAGGGTGTTGAGCTTCAGGACAGAGACTAGGTGGAGGATTTGTGGTGGGGAGAGAACTAGCAGGAGCCAGCAAGACAAAAGTGAGCACGCACTTGCCTGTTTCCGCTGGAATCTCTCCTTCTGTCAGCTGGCTCCTGCTAGTTCTCTCCCCACCACAAATCCTCCACCTAGTCTCTGTCCTGAAGCTCAACACCCTAGACCACTGCTCTCCTTCCTTCCTCTGCACTGCTATGATGCTGCTGACTATTTATATTTATTTGCAGCTTTTTATATACTGACTTGTATTTTTAGCTTGTTTTGTAGCCATCTGTGTTCTGTCTCCCCAACCCAGTTTGAAAGGACTTTGAGGGCAACCATTGTGTTGTGTTATTTGTTTACCCTCAAATCGCCTGCCATAGTCAATCTTCAGCCCAAATGGGGGTAGGGCGCTGTGAATGGTGGCAGGAATAAGGTTGGCAGATTCCAGGGAATGGGGTATATATTTAGATTAAACAGTCTCCTGGCCCTTGGAAAACAATGACCTCACATCTCAATGCTTTTCCACAGTGGATGCTCAAAATTATTTTCTCAAAGAGCAGTGGTAGATTATTGAGTGGAGGGGGTATCCAGGTCCCCAAATATTCCAGTTTCATATAGGAATCACATAAAGACAGTGCATAGCTCCTATGAGTTTTAACCAACACAGTATTTATGGAAAGTAAATTAGAAATGCCTAAAGATTTTCTAGGTCCAAACCCTTAGAGCCAGCAAGTCCACTTTTCCAGAGTGATCCCACCAATAAATTCACAAAAGAGCTTAAGGATATAAGCCCAATAATGTTCTTAGCAGCATGATTTATAACCAATAAAACAGAGATAACTTCAATATCCATCTGTATGAAAAAAGGTAAGTATACAAATTAGGGTACATGCACAGTACAGAAAACTTAGAAGGGGTTGAAAAAATTGAGGTAACTGTGCATGTACCCTAATTTGTATACTTACCTTTTTTCATACAGATGGATATTGAAGTTATCTCTGTTTTATTGGTTATAAATCATGCTGCTAAGAACATTATTGGGCTTATATCCTTAAGCTCTTTTGTGAATTTATTGGTGGGATCACTCTGGAAAAGTGGACTTGCTGGCTCTAAGGGTTTGGACCTAGAAAATCTTTAGGCATTTCTAATTTACTTTCCATAAATACTGTGTTGGTTAAAACTCATAGGAGCTATGCACTGTCTTTATGTGATTCCTATATGAAACTGGAATATTTGGGGACCTGGATACCCCCTCCACTCAATAATCTACCACTGCTCTTTGAGAAAATAATTTTGAGCATCCACTGTGGAAAAGCATTGAGATGTGAGGTCATTGTTTTCCAAGGGCCAGGAGACTGTTTAATCTAAATATATACCCCATTCCCTGGAATCTGCCAACCTTATTCCTGCCACCATTCACAGCGCCCTACCCCCATTTGGGCTGAAGATTGACTATGGCAGGCGATTTGAGGGTAAACAAATAACACAACACAATGGTTGCCCTCAAAGTCCTTTCAAACTGGGTTGGGGAGACAGAACACAGATGGCTACAAAACAAGCTAAAAATACAAGTCAGTATATAAAAAGCTGCAAATAAATATAAATAGTCAGCAGCATCATAGCAGTGCAGAGGAAGGAAGGAGAGCAGTGGTCTAGGGTGTTGAGCTTCAGGACAGAGACTAGGTGGAGGATTTGTGGTGGGGAGAGAACTAGCAGGAGCCAGC
>NW_022635378.1:0-2378 GCF_010015895.1 Lontra canadensis | reverse complement strand
CACTGTTAAAGTCACTCCACATCTAACCCCTGGAAGAACCCCCAGACTTTGTCCCAAAGCAGCTGTGCCAGGTTACATTCCCTCCAGGGGTGGGCGAGGACTCCTAGTTTACTTCTTCACCAATATTTATTATTCCCTGTTCTTCTACTACTACTACTACTACTATTATTATTATTTATTATGGTGAGTCTCAGTATTCTTAAATTTGACACAGTTTGGAGCATGCTTTATTGTCAAAATAAGTTTCAAATACAAATTTACCAAAAATGGTAACATTTCATCACCAGTGATTAAAACAACATAAATTGCATTTATGAGCAACATTTCCTTAAAGCACATTAAACCTTTTAACCAAAAAAAGGGGGGGCACCTGGGTGGCTCAGTGGGTTAAAGCCTCTGCCTTCGGCTCAGGTCACGATCTCAGGGTTCTGGAATCGAGCCCCCGCATCGGGCTCTCTGCTCAGCGGGGAGCCTGCTTCCTCCTCTCTCTCTCTGCCTGCCTCTCTGCCTACTTGTGATCTCTGTCTGTCAAATAAATAAATAAAATCTTTAAAACAAAAGGATGATGGAATCAATACAATTTCGTATTCAAATATTAAGCTAAAAGAGAAAAAAATGCAGCAATGTTCATGCTTCCTGACTTTCTGAAGAGCAAACTTTATGATTCCTGATGGCAAGATACAAAACATGTTATAGGGGCACTATCAGGGCCTTCTGGTAGACGTCCCACTGAGACCAGAGCCAATTTCATTCTCAACCAAATTTAGAAAGTATGTTTTATGCCTGGAATTGGATGCTCAAGACATCATTATTACTCGTCTTACCCTGTAATGAAACCAAGACTTCACCCTGCCCACATTTTCTTTTCTCTTCTTTCTTCAATTTTTTTTTACATTAAAAAGTATTTTATTTATTAACTTGGGAGGGAGAGAGAGACAATGAGGGACCATGAGAGGGGAAGGTCAGAGGGAGAAGCAGACATCCTGCTGAGCAGGAAGCCCCATGTGGGACTCGATCCTGGGACTCAATCCTGACCTGAGCTGAGGGCAGTCACTCAATGGACTGAGCTGCCCAGGCGCCTTTTTTTTTTTTCTTTATATTTTCTTAACTTGTTTGTGGTGACCATGATTTACAGATTAAGTATGTGCTTCTGAAAAAGAGTTTCTTAGCTTTTCACCATTAAGCCTAAAAATTTCAACAGCTAAACTCATAAAAATGTTTAACTCCCTTTTGGGTTCTACTCAAACTCTCCTCAAACTGCAGTATATTAACTGACATTTGTTTTTGCCCTAAAAGCTCATTTAGCAAATGAATCTCTCAACCCAAATGGATTTATTTATTTATTTATTTTCGCTTTCCATATTGAAAGAGGTACAATTTAGTTTGGATGTATAAAATTGTATTTCAACATCGTGCCCCTTCCAGTAGGAGGACCCTAAAAATTTTTATGTCAAGCTCAGATGTTGATTCTAATCTTAAGAGAAAAAAAAACACACTTTTTAGATATATCCCATGCTGTCTCCTTCCTCCTGGCCCAAAAGAAGTGAGGGAAAAAATCAGAGGTGCCTTTCCTGTCTTCCATAGAATTAGAAATTTGGTTGCAAAAGTACAAATAGATCTCTGTAATTTTTTTTTTTTTTAAAGAAAAGAACTGTTTGTGGAAACTCATGTCGTTGACTCCGTGAATGTATCTGCCGGTGGGTTGTGATTGGAGGAAATCCTAGCATCTGTCTTCTTTCCCAAAGGGTGTGCCTTGGCCTTTGTCACCCATCAGTCAGCATGTGAAGGCTTGGTGCTGGGGAAGGTAGTGCTTGAACTGGGGGAGTGCTGGCCACCTGACTCTGGGCGCCATCTTAATTTTAAGCTTCTCTGATTCCATCCAAGCCAGAACGTCAGGGAAACTGTGTGTGATGATCTGGGAGTAATCATGTGGAATGTTTCCTCACACACTTTGGGGAATACCATGCAGTATTGTTTTTATACTCCAAGTTCTTGATGGGGGCTTATTGTAGGTTGTCTTAGACACCAGTGGTCGTCACAAAAGGTCCTACTGGGTTGAAGCAGACTGAATTTGTAAGAAGTATGAGGTTGACTATTCTTGTAGCTGAGATTTATGTAATCAGATGCACAACCCTTTGGCTATTAAAACCCCAGCTTTCCAAGGACTAATTACAGGGAACACAGCTCATTGGAGAGAACCTGGAAAGATGCTGTGCAGTGTGCCCTATATCACACGTGGGACATTTATTCCCCCTGGAGTCTGTCTCTTGATGATTGTTCTTCAGGATTTGTTGCTCAGGGGCTTATGGGAAAAATTACTCCTAATAGAAGTACTATTATATTTTATTCACAGTATTCTAACTTTCAGAGGATTTAAT
>NW_022635377.1:0-2378 GCF_010015895.1 Lontra canadensis | reverse complement strand
ACATTGATTTAGTATCCTGACTTTACTGAATTTGTGTATCAGTTCTAACAATTTCTTGGTGGAGTCTTTGGATTTTTTATATAGCATATTATGACATCTGCAAATAGTTTAAGTTTGAATTCCTCATTGCTGATCTGGATGCCTTTTATTTCTTCATGTTGTCTGACTGCTGAGGCTAGGACTTCCAGTATTACGATAGATAACAGTGGGGAGAGTGGACATTCCTGTCTTGCTCCTGACCATAACGGAAAAGCTCTCAGGCTTTCCCCATCGAGGATGATACTAGCTATAGGTTTTTCAAATATGACTTTTATTATGTTGGGGTATATTTCCTCTAAACCTACTCCGTTGAGGGTCTTTATCATGAATGGATGTTGTACTTTGTCAAATGCTTTTTCTACATCTATTGGGAAGATCATATGGTTCTTACCCTTAGTTCTTTAATGTGGTGTATCATGTTGATTGATCTGCAAATATTCAGCCACCCCTGCAGCCCAGGAATAAATCCCACTTGATCATGGTGAGTGATACATTTAACATACTGCTGGATTCGATTTGCTAGTATTTTATTGAGAATTTTTGCACCCATGTTAATCAGGGATATTGGCCTGTAGTTCTCTTTTTTAGTGGAGTCTTTTTTTATCTGGTTGTGATTTCAGAATAATGCTGGCCTTGTAAAATGAGTTTGGAAGTTTTCCTTCCACTTCTATTTTTTTGAATAGTTTGAGAATAGGTATTAACTCTTCTTTAAATGCTTGGTAGAATTCACCTATGAAGGCATCTGGCCCTGGACTTTTGTTGGGAGATATTTTAATTACTGACTCAATTTCTTTGCTGGTTGTTGGTCTGTTCAAGTTTCTATTTCTTAATGTTTCAGTTTTGGTAGTTTACGTGTTTGTAGGAACTTATCCATTTTTTCTAGGTTGTCCAATTTGTTGGCATATAGTTTTTCATAATATTTTCTCATAATTGTTTGTATTTCTGTGGTGTTGGCTTTTATTTCTCCTCTCTCATTTGTGATTTTGTTTGGGTCCTTTCTCTTTTCTTTTTGGTAAGTCTGGCTAGCGTTTATCAATTTTACTAACCTCTCAAAGAACTAGCTTCTGGTTTCATTGATCTGTTCTATTATTTTTTCAGTTTCCATATCATTTATTTCTGCTTTAATGTTCATTATGTCCCTTCTTCTGCTGCCTTTAAGGTTTCATTTGTTGTTCTTTTCCTAGCTCCTTTAGGTGTAAAGTTAGGCTGTTTGAGATTTTTCTTGCTTTGTGAGGCAGGCCTGTATTGCTATATACTTTCCTCCTGGGTCTGCTTTTGCTGAATCCCAAAGATTTTGGAACATTGTGTTTTCATTTTCATTTGTTCCCATTTTTTAAAAAATTCATTCTTTTATTTCCTGGTAGACCCATTCATTGTTTAGTATCATGTTGTTTAACCTCCATGTATCTGTGGTCTTTCCAGATTTTTTCTTGTTTTCTTTCTAGTTTCATAGCATTGTGGTCAGAAAATATGCATGGTATGATCCCAATCATTTTGTACTTGTTGAGGCCTGATTTGTGACCTAGTATGTGATCTATTCTGGACTTGAAAAAAAAAAAAAGTGTAAGGATGGAACATTCTAAATATATCTGTTAGGTCCATCTGGTCCACTGTGTCTTCAAAGCCATTGTTGATTTTCTGCTTAGATGATCTGTCTCTTGATGTAAGTGGGGTGTTAAAGTCCCCTACTATTATTGTATTATTATCAATTAGTTCCTTTATTTTTGTTATTAATTGTTTTATATATTTGAGTGCTTCCATGTTAGGGGAGTAAATATTTCTAATTGTTAGATCTTCTTGTTGGATAGTCCCTTTTACTATGACATAGTGCCCTTCTTCATCTCTCTTGTTAGTCTTTGGTTTAAAATTTACTTTGTCTGATAGAAGTATTATTATTCCAGCTTTCTTTGTATATCCATTTGCATGATAAATGCTTCTCCATCCCCTCACTTTCAATCTGCAGGTGTCTTCAGGTTTATGATGAGTCTCTTGTAGGCATCATACAGATGCGCTTTTTTTTTTTTTTTTTTTAAATAATCCATTCTGACACCTATGTCTTTTGGTTGGAGCATTTAGTCCATTTACATTCAGAGATGTTACTGATAGATATGTATTTAGTGCCATTTTATTACTTGTTTTGTTTTTGTTTCTGGAGATTTGTCCTGTTCCTTTCTAGTCTTTGTCACTTTTGGTCCTTCCTTTCCACTTAGAGAGTCCCCTTTAATATTTCTTGCAGGGTTGGTTCAGTGGTCATGAACTCCTTTAGTTTTTGTTTGTCTGGGAAACTCTTTATCTTTCCTTCTACTTTGAATGATAGCTTTGCTGGATAGAGTATTCTT
>NW_022635376.1:0-2378 GCF_010015895.1 Lontra canadensis | reverse complement strand
ACATTGATTTAGTATCCTGACTTTACTGAATTTGTGTATCAGTTCTAACAATTTCTTGGTGGAGTCTTTGGATTTTTTATATAGCATATTATGACATCTGCAAATAGTTTAAGTTTGAATTCCTCATTGCTGATCTGGATGCCTTTTATTTCTTCATGTTGTCTGACTGCTGAGGCTAGGACTTCCAGTATTACGATAGATAACAGTGGGGAGAGTGGACATTCCTGTCTTGCTCCTGACCATAACGGAAAAGCTCTCAGGCTTTCCCCATCGAGGATGATACTAGCTATAGGTTTTTCAAATATGACTTTTATTATGTTGGGGTATATTTCCTCTAAACCTACTCCGTTGAGGGTCTTTATCATGAATGGATGTTGTACTTTGTCAAATGCTTTTTCTACATCTATTGGGAAGATCATATGGTTCTTACCCTTAGTTCTTTAATGTGGTGTATCATGTTGATTGATCTGCAAATATTCAGCCACCCCTGCAGCCCAGGAATAAATCCCACTTGATCATGGTGAGTGATACATTTAACATACTGCTGGATTCGATTTGCTAGTATTTTATTGAGAATTTTTGCACCCATGTTAATCAGGGATATTGGCCTGTAGTTCTCTTTTTTAGTGGAGTCTTTTTTTATCTGGTTGTGATTTCAGAATAATGCTGGCCTTGTAAAATGAGTTTGGAAGTTTTCCTTCCACTTCTATTTTTTTGAATAGTTTGAGAATAGGTATTAACTCTTCTTTAAATGCTTGGTAGAATTCACCTATGAAGGCATCTGGCCCTGGACTTTTGTTGGGAGATATTTTAATTACTGACTCAATTTCTTTGCTGGTTGTTGGTCTGTTCAAGTTTCTATTTCTTAATGTTTCAGTTTTGGTAGTTTACGTGTTTGTAGGAACTTATCCATTTTTTCTAGGTTGTCCAATTTGTTGGCATATAGTTTTTCATAATATTTTCTCATAATTGTTTGTATTTCTGTGGTGTTGGCTTTTATTTCTCCTCTCTCATTTGTGATTTTGTTTGGGTCCTTTCTCTTTTCTTTTTGGTAAGTCTGGCTAGCGTTTATCAATTTTACTAACCTCTCAAAGAACTAGCTTCTGGTTTCATTGATCTGTTCTATTATTTTTTCAGTTTCCATATCATTTATTTCTGCTTTAATGTTCATTATGTCCCTTCTTCTGCTGCCTTTAAGGTTTCATTTGTTGTTCTTTTCCTAGCTCCTTTAGGTGTAAAGTTAGGCTGTTTGAGATTTTTCTTGCTTTGTGAGGCAGGCCTGTATTGCTATATACTTTCCTCCTGGGTCTGCTTTTGCTGAATCCCAAAGATTTTGGAACATTGTGTTTTCATTTTCATTTGTTCCCATTTTTTAAAAAATTCATTCTTTTATTTCCTGGTAGACCCATTCATTGTTTAGTATCATGTTGTTTAACCTCCATGTATCTGTGGTCTTTCCAGATTTTTTCTTGTTTTCTTTCTAGTTTCATAGCATTGTGGTCAGAAAATATGCATGGTATGATCCCAATCATTTTGTACTTGTTGAGGCCTGATTTGTGACCTAGTATGTGATCTATTCTGGACTTGAAAAAAAAAAAAAGTGTAAGGATGGAACATTCTAAATATATCTGTTAGGTCCATCTGGTCCACTGTGTCTTCAAAGCCATTGTTGATTTTCTGCTTAGATGATCTGTCTCTTGATGTAAGTGGGGTGTTAAAGTCCCCTACTATTATTGTATTATTATCAATTAGTTCCTTTATTTTTGTTATTAATTGTTTTATATATTTGAGTGCTTCCATGTTAGGGGAGTAAATATTTCTAATTGTTAGATCTTCTTGTTGGATAGTCCCTTTTACTATGACATAGTGCCCTTCTTCATCTCTCTTGTTAGTCTTTGGTTTAAAATTTACTTTGTCTGATAGAAGTATTATTATTCCAGCTTTCTTTGTATATCCATTTGCATGATAAATGCTTCTCCATCCCCTCACTTTCAATCTGCAGGTGTCTTCAGGTTTATGATGAGTCTCTTGTAGGCATCATACAGATGCGCTTTTTTTTTTTTTTTTTTTAAATAATCCATTCTGACACCTATGTCTTTTGGTTGGAGCATTTAGTCCATTTACATTCAGAGATGTTACTGATAGATATGTATTTAGTGCCATTTTATTACTTGTTTTGTTTTTGTTTCTGGAGATTTGTCCTGTTCCTTTCTAGTCTTTGTCACTTTTGGTCCTTCCTTTCCACTTAGAGAGTCCCCTTTAATATTTCTTGCAGGGTTGGTTCAGTGGTCATGAACTCCTTTAGTTTTTGTTTGTCTGGGAAACTCTTTATCTTTCCTTCTACTTTGAATGATAGCTTTGCTGGATAGAGTATTCTT
>NW_022635375.1:0-2383 GCF_010015895.1 Lontra canadensis | reverse complement strand
TAGTTTCCCTGATCGTCACTCCTTGGAAATGTTTGAGGAGATTTGCATTCCCTTCTCTGTCAGTGTCTGTTTGAATTCATCTGGCACACAATCAATTTTTGTTTGTTGGGTTTTTTCTTTTATTTCTCTTTCATTCCAGTTTGTGGTTGTAGATCAGTTTTTGGTGTTTTTTTGTTTGTTTGTTTGTTTTTCTGAATGCTGGAGTCTAAATTGTTTATTTTATTTTATTTTTATTTTATTTATTTTTATTTATTTATATATTTTATATATATAAAATATATATTTATATATAAATATATATAATTTATATATATTTATATATTTTATATATATAAATTTATATATATAAATTCATTTAAATTATATATTATTTATTTATATATTTATTTTATTTTTATTTTTATTTTTTTACATTCATAACTCATCTTTTGGTGTGAGTTTGTGGTCCCTGATTATCCATTGTTGCCTCTTATTTGATTCCTGTAGTCAGTTATGCTCTCCTTTTGCCTTTTCACCTCTCATTTTAGTTGCACTTTTCTTTCTTTTTTTTTTTTTTTAAGTGATTTTATTCTTTTGACAGACAGAGATCACAAGTAGGCAGAGAGGCAGGCAGAGAGAGAGGAGGAAGCAGACTCCCTGCTGAGCAGAGAGCCGGATGAGGGGCTCGATCCCAGAACCCTGGGATCCTGACCTGAGCCGAAGGCAGAGGCTTAACCCACTGAGCCACCTAGGCGCTCCTGCACTTTTCTTTATTCTGTATTTAGTTCATGGGCTGTCAATGTTGTTGATCTTTTCTGACAAACAACTCTTCCTGTGGCTGATACATTCCTATTTTTATTGTACTATAGTTGGTTCATTTCAGTTTTCTGTTTCAATATCCACCATTCTGCTAATTTTGAGCTCATGTGACCCTTTTTCTGATTGATAGAGATACAGGAAAGTGATTTGTGCTACACCATGACCATACCACAGAATTCTTTATTAGGCTCTGTGCTCAGTACGTTGTGTGCCATGTTGTGTGTCCATGAAGAAATGAAGTCCTGATGACTCCTTCTCAGCCATCTTTCTGACATTGTCTGATTGACTTGATGCTTCTGTATTGGAAGTCATCAGTATATTCTTCTGAATGTAGTAAGTGTAATGGTTTTACTCTTATTTGGTAACTTTCAGCTCTATCTTCACATGACACCCAGAATTTCCTACTAAAGCAGAGCATACAAGGTTCTTTCCAGAATGCATCAATGCAGATATACAAACATAGTGCTATTGAGATTTTACACTTACATAGAGACTGGGACAATGATGGGGAGAATGACGGGCATTAAAGATTTCAGAGAAGACAAATCCAAACCAAGTCAACTGCCTTTCATGAGAATCTCACTGCCCCAAATGGTGAAGGATATAAACACCTGTGGAAATCCTCCCTTTTTAAGTCTGCAGAGCAGTGTGTTTCTGTCAGCATAAGCTCCAATCAGATATTCCATCTTAGTGATTTGTGGACAGACCATTTGGCACATATGGAAAGTAACCTAGTCCATGCTGAGAATAATGACTTGAGCCATTTGGAAGATAGGACTGGCCTGACCTTAAATCAGAGATTTAGAAATGAAAAACAAAGCGCTCAGTGGGATCCATTCAACAGGGGCTTCACCGAGGAGTCGACCCTCCAAAATGACCAGTAGCTTCTCACTGGAGACAGAATTGCTAGTGCACTGGATCTGAGAAAACATTGAACCAGGGCTCCCATGCTCACAGATGTGTCAGGACTAGGTTTGCAGAGAACCATTATGAATGTGATAAATGTGGAGAAAGCTTTCATCCAAGCTCTAACCTCAGTATAGTCCCTTCAGGAGACAGTCCTCACAAGGATAATGAATGTGGGAAAGCTCGTAACCAGTCCTCCAGTGTTGCTGATCATCAGAGAATTCATGAGGGAAAAAGCCCATTCACATCTAATAAACCAGGGACCGTGTTTAGTCAGTCATCAAGACCAAATAGAAACAAGACAATTCCTAGGGGTGAGAAAACTTGTATTTTTAAGGAATGTTGTAAATCCTTTGACTGCCACTCGACATTATCTAAGTTCCTGCAAATGCATACTGGAGAGAAAATATGTAAAATATGTAAATGCAAGGAATGTGGTAAACCTTTTAAGGACCCTTCATCAGTAAAGGGACATGAGCCAATCCATACTGGAGTGAAACAGTACAAATGGGCAAAAGGTGTGATAGTGTCTACATTGCACTCCACCCTTCCTGGAAGTCACCAAACTCATACTGGAGAGAAACCTTACCAATGTCAAGAATGTGGCAAGGCCTTTATGTGCCCTGCAGACCTTACTCAACATCACAGACTTCATATGGGACAGAAACCTTACCAATGT
>NW_022635374.1:0-2383 GCF_010015895.1 Lontra canadensis | reverse complement strand
CTCACATGTAATTTTCAAGTGTTGTCAAAGTCAAAGACAGGATGGACTCAAAAGTTGTTGTTGCACACATTCTCAAACAAGGCTTTTCTACTCAACTCCCCATTCTGCCTCCACACTGCACCATTGACTACATTGCATGTCTTTCCATACTCAGCTTCCTGAATGCCTCAAATATTTCAGCCATACACAGGAAATGTTTCTACAGTCTCTTTGGGGCTTCATAAAGAACTCGACTTATCTGTGTTGTCATTATTTTCACCAACCAAATGAATTATTGACGCTATGGTACTGGTCATGTACACTTGACAATTTTCCCAGTTGTTCAAACATTAAATATGATCTGGGCTCTATATACCTTAATATTACACTTAGAGTCCAGTCATCCAAATGGTCAAATATATAAAAATGAGGACCTTAAATTGCTTTTGGGAGAAAATCCAATTTGTTGTATATATACATAACACATGGCATTTGAGCATTACCTGGTGTGTAAAATGTAAAGCATACACAAGGTGGCTGTTCATTGGGATGACTATATTCCAGCATAGCTGCTGTGAAATCCTCCAGTACTGCTGAGAGTGTCCTATAAATAGTAACTGTAGGAAACTTTGTAAGCAGTTCCTAGAAAAATGTTATTTTCCAAATACAGGAATCTGTCAATCCTTCACATACAGAGTGAACCCAATTTCACACAACATCCTTAAGCAAATTGTGCTTCCAGATACTGGCTCCAGGATTTGTTTCTCCCTGGGATTGAGTCCTTCCTCCTAGACATTGGTGCAAGTCATGTGGCTGCCAGTAGAGGAGAGGGGTAGACAGGTCAGGTCCTAGCTCAGAATTAATGGTTACTCATATTTTAGTCCATTCAGGGTGGGGTTTTTTTTTTCAGTTCAATAGACACCATTCAGTTTTAAGACTGCCTATTAAGCCTGTCTGTGTGTGCCAAGTCCTCTGTTAAGAGATGGCATACTGCCCTTGACTCCAGGATTTCACAGTCAAGAAATAAATGCCTCCACTCAAAAGTGACATCTTCCTTCCTTCCTTTCTTTCTTCCTTCCTTCCTTCCTTCCTTCCTTCCTTCCTTCCTTCCTTCCTTCCTTCTTTCCTTCCTTCCTTCCGTCCTTTCTTCTTTTTCTTTCCTTTCTTTCACTCACTCATTTCCTAACTGACCCCACTTAGGAAGCACCAAGTTCCTGGCACTGTCCGACTCTGTAAAGTGATGTGTCCTTGAGTTAAGTATTAGGGTGATGTCAAGGTCCCGGAATGAAGAGACACCATGGGCAGAGTTGTGGGTGAGGCCAGGCTGGCATTGCCCTTAGCCATGAGAATGTAACAGGCAGAGGTGTATAGAGGGCATTATCTGGGATCTCCTCAGCAGGAGCTGAGCTGGGAAGAGGAGGAGTTGAACAGGTGAAAAGTGAGTGAGCCAACAACCGAGAGAGGACTTTGATGTCAGCTGAGGCATGTGGACATGTTGTACCTGTGATGGAGGGCATGGGAGGCTCTGAGCCTGGTTGGGGCTTCAGGAGAGGAAGTGGAGGCAGAGACAGAAAAGTCTGGATGAGGAGGTAGAGGGATGACAAGCAGAGACATTTCTGTAGTAGAATTGGAAGGCTACATCAGCTGGTTGACTGAGTGGCTGAGGGGGAGGCAGGAGTCTCGATCTATCCTGGGAGGCAGATGGTGCAGCACATTGAGCATCACTAAGGCTCTGCCCCTGCAGAATATTCTCTGTGCCATACTGACTTCCTTACCCAACTCTGTCTTGTCCTTCCTCTGAGGATCTGGACCCCTGTGTGCCCCAGATGGTTAGGGCCTGAAGGATGGCCCAGCCCACCCACTATGGTGCCCTGTCCTGTTCTTCCCATTGTGAAACCAGAAATGGCATGTGCAGAGAGTGAACAACTTAATAATTAACTGTTTTACTGATCACTTGACTTGGCCCTGAGGCTCAAGGTGCTGACTTTGTTGTAATGGGATTTCAGGCCTACTGAGAGAACAGATAGGAGTAAGAGCTAATCCTGGAAGAGTGTAGACTTTGTCAAAGGTCAAGGGGAGAGTGTGAAACAAGCAAGGTGGGGTAGGCGTAGAGATTTGTGTGTGTCCTGAGGGAAGGGAATTGGGCTGGGCCCATGCAGGAGGGCCCTGAAAGTGCTGTTCCTGGCAGGGGGTTTGATGCCACTTCTCATTTCCTTTTCCCTCCCTAACCCAGGAACTGCATCGGGAAGCAGTTTGCCATGAACGAGATGAAGGTGGCAGTGGCCCTGACCCTGCTCCACTTTGAGCTGGCACCAGATCCTTTCAGGCTCCCTGTTCCCACTCCAAGAATTGTGTTAATGTCCAAGAATGGGATCCACCTGCATCTCAGGAAGCTCCTCTAACC
>NW_022635373.1:0-2387 GCF_010015895.1 Lontra canadensis | reverse complement strand
GCTATAAGTGCATGGGGAACATCCCTGAGTTAAAGGTGGTCAAGTGGTAAAGTGGGGCAGAATCCCAGGCATGTTGGTATGATCTCAAGATCCCAGGGGTCACAAGAAGAACGGTGGGTGCCTGAATGCTTCAGTTCTCAGATATCAATTGGGGAAATCTGGCTGGAAAATCAAGAGGCTAGGTGCTGGCTTTCTGTTTTGTATAACCCTAAGCTTTGAATTCTAGCACAGCTGAGTGATAGTACTCATGGGAGGAGTCCAGCCCAAAATAGAAGCATGGAAAGACTTCCAACTCCCAGGAGGTACAGAGTGACTCTGTGCCACAGAAATCTACAGAATTTGAATTTGAAACTCAGTCGCACACCTGAGATGCTGAGCTCTGACAGAAACTGATGAGATTAGACTGATGGATCGCTTTCTTGTGGGGGCTCACTGAAAAGTTGGGGTGCAAATTTCAGCTCCTTGGTAGAGAGTAGGATGCAGCCATATTGAACCAACCTATTCACACTGAAGGCCTTCAGGGATTAAAACAGAATCATGTCCTGGAATCTAGAGTTGATTACATGGAGACCTGACTCTGCTTAGGAGAGGTGCATTCGAGCTAGCTGAAGTACCTTTGAGAATCAGTGCAACAGGCCCTTCCCTCAGAAGACCATCACAAACAACTCACTCCTGTTAAGTTTACTGATCATAGAGAGTTGCAAAACTTCAACTTTTAGGGAAAACACTAAGTAGCCTTCTTTTTATTTTTCGTTTTTAGACTTGTATTTATTTTTTTCATTTTTTTTCTTATTTTCACCTCTTTTTGAATAATTTTCATTCTTTTATATATGTATGTATATACATACACACACAAACACACACACACACATACATATATATATATATATATATATATATATATATATGTATATAAATATAATATGTATACACCCTTCCTTTATTTTGGGGAAGTATTAAGATAATTAGAAATATCAAACAACTAAACTGATGCTTACTTTTCAACATTAAAATGTTGAGACCAGACTAGATTCTTATATTGCATAAATGATGAGATTTTATTCTGCAAGTCAAATACTTAAAAAAAATTTTCTTCGTAATAGCCATTATACTCAGCATGAAACAAGAGTTTTTGATTAACTTTTGTATTCTGTCATCACAATGTGTACTATATCACTAAATACAAAATTTAGTGCATCTTACTTAAAAAAAATTTCAGTGAAGTAAGCAATGTAGAGATTAAAAACATTCCGGCAAATAAATAAATAAATAAATAAAAACATTCTGACACCACCACCTAAATCCAGATGGTGACTCCAGAATGCTGACTTGCCTTTGCAGCTGTACCACTAGAGGATACTTTTACACAAAACTTGAACTCCAAACTGATTATTTTTATATGCTTCATATCCCAGTGTGGGGTTTTTGGCACTGAAACTAAAAACCGTTCATGTGCAAATTGCACAGATACTGAAAGATTGCTGTGTTGGCAACATCTCAGGATTTGTTAACCTGCAGTTAAAAATATTTTTGCTAATTTTTTTTGATGACTTGGTCTTCCCTATCATTGGCTTGTTTCTGCAATTGATGCTGGTGTCACTGAAGTGTGGTACTTGCATGAGGTTTTTGTCCACAATTTTCCAAGCTAATGCCTCTGAAATGGTGTCATGCTAAGAACTCATTGGGTACATATACATAGTCTTCTAGCATTAGCTCATAATGCCACTGCATTCAGCTCCCAAAACATGAATGTTCATATAGAAAATATTAAATGTTTACTTCCATCAACTTTTTAATTCAATATCTTTCCCTTATTGTATTTTTTAAAATTTTTTATAAACATATAATATATTTTTATCCCCAGGGGTACAGGTGTGTGAATCGCCAGGTTTACACACTTCACAGCACTCACCATAGTACATACCCTCCCCAATGTCCATAAATTAAAAAGATTTATCTTTTTCTGACAATAGTGTCCAGTGAAGCTTACTTGAATCATCATAATTAAGTTAGGGTTAAACTTAAATAATAGAGAATTGTATTTCCTGGATTAACTAATAAAATTGAGCTGTAAATTATAGACAAGACTTTATTAAAAATGAAAATGACAGGGGCACCTGGGTGACTCACTGGATTAAAGCCTCTGCCTTGAGTTCAGGTCATGATTCCAGGGTCCTGGGATTGAGCCCTGTATATTCCTCTCTGCTCAGCATGGAGCCTGCTTCTCTTCCTCTCTCACTGCCTCCCTCCCTGGCTACTTGTAATCTCTGTTTGTCAAATAAATAAAGAAAATCTTTATTAAAAATGAAAATGACCTTACAAATAACTTGCAAATATAAAAAAAAAGTCTTTAAATATTCTCAGATGTTCATACAAATATGGTTTAC
>NW_022635372.1:0-2388 GCF_010015895.1 Lontra canadensis | reverse complement strand
TGGAGAACTGGCCCACGCCCTTCTAAATCCTCATACCAGATAGGGTGATTGAACCTACAAAAGGGCCGGTGGGACCAAGCCATTCTACAGGTCTTTCTGGAATGTATCGTCTCTCAGAACACATCGAATCCTAGGAGGTCCACCAGCTCACAGGCTGTTTCCCTCTAGGTCTTCACAGTCCCCCATAAAGGAGGTGGTCTGCCACAGCGAGTCGGTCTTGCAAGGCTGCTGGAACTTGACATGACTCAATTTGGTTGCCATTCCAGCAATGCTGCAAGGAACGGGCACCTTAAGGGTCCTCACAGATGATTTGGGTCACTCCATCTGCCAGAACTTAGACCCAAAGATTGGTTGGAAGGCCTCTGATGCCTCCTGGCCCGGGTAGCTGGCTCTGTCTTTTCAGAGCTCCACCCAGGACATCTGGCATGAGCTGCTGCAAGGCTTCAGCTACTCCATCTCCCTTGACAAGCAGCAAGGACCTCAGGCCGCCAACAACATCCCGTGCTGGTCTGGGGTGAGAATGGGCCCAGGTTCACGGCCAGTCTCAGGACCCAGAGATGATCAGGGCCAGACCAGAACCCAGACTAGACACAACTGGCTGCCCTGGGGCCTGCCAAGGAAGGCGGTTTTCCCCTGAACCTTTCTGCCCCTGACAGCAACAGGCCAAGCCTCATCAGCATAGGCGAAATGCCATGCAGCCCATGCTTTGGACAGATCTCTGGCCCAACGCTGATGATCCTGAGCAGCCTTGGAGATTCTCAGCCTCTCTTTTTCTCCTTTCGACAGTAGGACTCCTTCCTCATGACTCCAAGGCGTACATACAGCTCTTCATACAGGCTAGGAAGAGACAGACACGCTATTGTTGTCCAGCTAACAGCACATGTTGAAGTCACCAGTACATTTAAGCCTAGATGGGTCCCTTGGAACTTGGTTTTAGGTTTTCAGCCTAGAACCTTTTTTCTGGGTGGGCACTCAAGTCTCTCGTCGTCTTGCACAAGTTCCCAAAGGGATGGGAGGATGCAGTCTGAGCTGCAGACCCTGTTCTTCCTGGTGTTTCACGGCGTTGAAGCTGACTACGTTGCCCCCCCGCCACGCCCCCTTGTCTGCCTGCTGGAAAAGGCATCATCCCAGTCCCTGGACGAGGCCTGCACGATGCTGGCGCTCAGAGAAGGCGCAGTGCAGAAATGCGGATATTCCCTGCTGCTATCCTTCCTGGATAGAAGCCTCTCAAACCTCACCACAATGTGCTCCATCTATCAGATGTTCACGTCAGCCCAGCAGGTCCTGGATCAGCAGTTCACTAGGTGAGTGACCACCCCATAGCCAGCACAAGGGGGAGCCTTCCGCCTACTAGTTGTACGTCTTGGGAATGTCACTGAACCTGTCTGACCTTCCCTTTCCTCTCCTGAAAAGTGGAGGTGCTAAGAGGATGAACCTCGTAGGGCGACGGGAGGAAGTCATGGGAGGAAACATGGCACGTGCTTCTCTGGGGCCCGGCTCTGTAGAAAGGGCTGCTGGACATGCTGGGCATCTTCCCGCTGAACATTTCTCTCTCCGGGGAAGACGCGTTCAGGCTCAACCCTCACAGGCCTGTGGTCCTTCTGGGTCTATGGAAAGGAAACGGAAAGCTGGCAGCTTTCCTATTGGCAAAGGACCTCTGAGATGTCATCTAGCTGGTCCTGACTGATCCTTTATGTGCCCAGATCAAGGGGACACTGGGAGCAGGCAGAGCAGCCCAAGGGCCACTCAGGATTTGCAAAGTCTTGTTTGGGATGATTTCATTCAATCGTGGATCTTAAGCACCTAGGAATGCAGGCACTCTCTAGTCACCAAGAGCAGTGAATGGGTAAAGTAGAGACAATGTCTGGGTCTCCATTCTCATCCGAGGGTCAGATAGGCACTCTCCACATCCTAAGCACGCAGGTCTAGTGTTCATCACATGGGGCATCTCTGTGACCTAGTCTAGGGATGAATTGATCCACCTCTATTGGGACCATGAGGACGCACTCTATGATCAAGGAAGAACAGGATAGGTCTTTGGGTGTCAGAGGAGGTCCTGCTGGCTCCACAGAGCAGGGTGGGAGACAATAGGCGTTGTTGCTGGCGAGGGATGTTCAGAACCACGGATCTCCCAGAACTCTTGATTTTCACGGGAGAGCTTAGTGGGGTGGCTTCCTCGGAAGAAGCCAAAGAGTCCAAGAGAGGTGTGGACAGGATGCCAAGCTCTCTGGGAAGCAGAGCCCATTGTGGGCTGAGTTGGTGCCTACAACAGCCATCCCTTGGATCGTCCGTTCTTGTTCTGTCTGCCCCTATCCATATCCACCTGTGCTGACCACCACGTGTGGGGCCAGGGACAGAAAGTGTGGGGTCCAGACCACTCACCCGTCG
>NW_022635371.1:0-2391 GCF_010015895.1 Lontra canadensis | reverse complement strand
AAGTGAATCACTAAGTCCAGACCACATTTCAGGGGAGGAGGTTACACTAGGATGTGTACACAAGGACTCCTTAGGAATCTAAGGGAGCCACTGAGGGCAGAAGGGGAAGACCCCTGCAGGGTCCGTGCCTTGCCTAGATTCACAGTCTGGTAATAATGCTTACCAGGCATGAACCCAACTCTCTGAGTGTCCTCAAAGGTGGGGTCCTGGATGCACCTAGCTCTTCACTGGGGGCTCTGGAAAAGTTTGTCTTGAAAGAAGTAGCTACACACATAGAAAAGGTATGGGGGTGAAGGTGAGCATTAATCTCCTAGAGACATTCCTGAAATTCTTGTCTGAGGGGGTGGCCAGGTCATGGCAACCCACTGAGTGGGCCCCTATCCACCTCACACCCATTGGAAAGGAGATAATGGCTTGCATCACAGGACAGGCAGTCTCTAGGGATAAGGGCGGTTTCTGACCAATGAGGGCCAAGGATCCAATCCCTTCTTTAGGGTTTGCATTGGAAATTAGAAAGCCTAAGATCTTGGGAAGTTACTGTCCATCCCTCTGGAAAAAGGGCTGTCATCTTCTGGGACTCCAGAATTTTAGCACTACTGAACACATGTGGGCACACAGGAATGACTGTGCATACACACACACACACACACACACACACACACACACACACACATACCAGTAGGGACTGTGGGGTGGGATCTGACTAGTAGCAGTCTCAGAGAAGGTGAGAAGAAAATGTGGTTGGAGGTTTTTTTCTACATGTGATACCACTCCTCCAATATCATAGGTGTTATCCCACATATGCCTGTGGATATCTAGAGGAAGTACATGCTAGAATCATCTGTATTGTACAGACAAGATGCAGACCACCCCCGACAGGGATGATAGCTTATACAGGGTCAAAAACAGGTAAGAGTGGAGATTTGTGTCTGAAGCCAGGTGGGGCTCTTTCTGCACCCAGACCTTCCTTGGGGGCCTGTGGAGAAGGGTGTGTTGCTGTCACTGTGTACAGATGTGATCTTGCATGCAGAAAAGCGATGAGCAGACAGTAACCCAGAGCACTGTTTGTGTAGGTGTCAATCCAGGAGTGGACTTGGATAGGTGATCCCAGGCAGTGAAGTCACTTCCTGGACCATAGATCTCAACAGAACTTGGAACCCTTGCAACCAGGTGCCCACATTCTAGTGTAGTTCAGTATCAGACTTACTTGGCTGGAGACATCCGATACTGAAAGGTGTTCTCTTGTTGCTTGCTTACTTCCTGGGGCTATGGCTTCCAGAAACCCTAGCAGAATGGCATTTCCACATGCTGCAAACATTGGCTCAAACCTTGCCTACATAAGAGCAGTGTAGGTGATGCAAAGTCACTTCTCTGAACCATCCCACAGCAGCCCATCCCCTCCTCTTGAGTTCCAGGGAAAGAGGGATATGTGGGTGTTCCCACCCCTGAGCTGGAGGAGGTTGAGGACAGTGGATATCCTGGCGATCCCTTCATGTTCACACCAATGTCATGGTAGGCAGTGTGGAAAGAGGATTCCCGAGGTGCCTCTTAACTGTGCCAGAGTACATCCAAGGCCCTGAAGCTGTGTCACATTTCTCTCCATGGTGGAGGTGCGTGCATACTGGGGTGTTGTATGTCTGGAATGCAGTCCCCTGGGTCTGAGGACCAGCAAAGGCAGCCAGATAGGGCTCTGAGTCATCCTGCCTGGCTGCCAGTCTCCGTCTTTACAGAGCTCCACACGGAAGATGGAGCAGGGGCTGAGTGATGAGGTCTTTGGCTCTACCTCCTTGAAGGTGCCCCACACTGCCAACAGAGTCCAGCGCTGGCTCAGGGTGAGTGCAGGTGCTGGGGAGAACAAACTCCCAGGTAGCTGATGCAGAACAAAGGGCCTCACTTCCTAGAAGCCAGTCTGGGCTCCCTCCTAGAGTCCTATGTCCACATGAACTCGCATTCCATCTCTTCCCCAAACTTGCCCTCATGGCCCTGCCCCTGTCTTGGCCAGATGCAGAGTCATTGTCCACATATTTGTAGGAATATGAGAAAAGAGATTTTAAGATGTCTCATCCCATTCATCTAGAATCCTTTTGCACTGTACTATGCATTTTCCTAACTAGTTTCTCCAAGCGTCTCCATTGGCCTGTCCATCCTTCCCTGACTTTTGCAAGTCTTACACATGATCATGGTGTGTTGGGAGCCTTTTACCCATTGAGACACGGGGCCCATGTTACTTTTTTTCTTGCTCTGCCCTTTGGTTGTGAAAAAACACATCCCTGGGCCCCTCCGGAGTCAGGAGCAGGGGCCTCATTGTGCTGCACAACATTCCAGAAGACCAATCATTTATCATAGCCACTGATCCCTTTACTGATGCAGGACTTTGATGTGACTCCCTTC
>NW_022635370.1:0-2393 GCF_010015895.1 Lontra canadensis | reverse complement strand
CATCAATGTCCACCTTGGGTCCTGAGACATCAATGTCAGCCTTGGGCAGGTTCACATCCACTTCCGGGCCTTCTCCTTTGAACCCTGGCATGCTGATCTTGGGCATTTTTATCTTGGGCATCTTCAGGTGCC
Organism: Lontra canadensis; assembly: GCF_010015895.1. Lineage (NCBI taxonomy): Eukaryota > Metazoa > Chordata > Mammalia > Carnivora > Mustelidae > Lontra > Lontra canadensis. Next base: position 2,261 of record NW_022635370.1, on the reverse strand, counting down.
AGTCTGGGCCATGCACATCCACATCTGGGGCATCAATGTCCACTTTGGGGCCCTTGATGTCAACATCAGGAACTTTAATCTCACCTTCCACTTTTGGCAAAGACACATCCACATCACCCTTCACTTTAGGGCCCTTCAGGTTAAGATCAATGTCTGGCATGGAGATCTTGGGGGCTTTGATGTTCATCTCAGGCATCTTGAACTTGGGACCTTTCAACTTTCCCTCAGGACCCTCAATGTTAACATCAGGGCCTTCAATGTCCACCTTGGGTCCTGAGACATCAATATCAGCCTTGGGTAGGTTCACATCCACTTCTGGGCCTTCTCCTTTGAAGCCTGGCATGCTGATCTTGGGCATTTTTATTTTGGGCATCTTCAGGTGCCAGTCTGGTCCATGAACATCCACATCAGGGGCATCAATGTCCACTTTGGGACCTCTGAGGTCCACCTCAGGACCTTTCAGATCCCCTTCAAACTTGGGGAGGGAAACATCCATATCACCTTTCACTTTGGGGCCCTTCAAGTTTAAATCAATATCAGGCATGGAAATCTTAGGAGTCTTTAGGTGCATCTCTGGCATCTTGAATTTGGGCCCCTTCAGTTTCCCCTCTGGGCCTTCAATGTTAATATCAGGAGTGTCAATGTCCACTTTGGGGCCCCTGATGTCCACCTCAGGGCCCTTTAATTCACCTTCTACTGTTGGCAAAGATATATCCACATCACCTTTCATTTTGGGGCCCTTCAAGTTCAGATCAAGGTCAGGCATGGAGATTTTGGGCGCTTTGATGTTCATCTCAGGCATCTTGAACTTGGGACCCTTCAGTTTCACATCTGGACCTTCAATATTCACATCCAGGGCATCAATGTCCACTTTGGGGCCAGAAATATCAATGTCCGCTTTAGGGAGAGTAACATCCACATCTGGGCCTTCACCTTTGAAGCCCGGCATGCTGAACTTGGGCATTTTCACCTTGGGCATTTTCAGGTGCCAGTCTGGGCCATGAACATCCACACCAGGGGCATCAATGTCCACTTTGGGCCCTTTGATATCAATCTCTGGCTCTTTCAGATCCCCTTCAACTTTGGGCAGAGAAACATCCATATCACCTTTCACCTTGGGGCCCTTCAGGTTTAAATCAATGTCAGGCATGGAGATCTTGGGAGTTTTGATATTCATGTCAGGCATCTTGAGTTTGGGGCCTTTTAAGCTTCCTTCTACACCTTCCACATTAATTTCTGGACCCTCGATGTCCATTTTGGGCCCCTTGATGTTGAGATCTCCTTTTGGCAGATCCACAGCCATTTCTGGCCCTTCCACTTTTAAGCCAGGCACACCAAACTTGGGCATTTTCATTTTGGGCATTTTCAAATTCCAATCTGGACCATGAACATCCACATCAGGTGCATCAAGATGAACTTCTGGTGCTTTAATATCTACTTTGGGTCCTTTAAAGTCACCTTCTAAATTAGGAGCTGTAACATCTAAGTCTCCTTTGACTTTAGGGCCTTTCAGATTTAACTCTACATCAGGCATAGAAACTTTAGGAGATGAAATACTCAGGAAAGGCATTTTGAACTTAGATCCTTTCACTTTCCCTTGGACCTCAACATCGGGAGCATTAATATCAACTTTTGGACCTGTCACATCAATATCTGGCTTTTTAACTTTGACATCCACCTCAGGTGTCTGAACTTTGGAGCCTGAAAAGTTAAATTTAGGAAGCTTAAAACGTGATTTCTTTGCCTTGCCATCAAGATTGACCTTAGGACCAGAAATGTCCACTTCTGGCCCCTTTACATCCAGCTTGGGAGCTTTAACATCACCTTCCAGTTTGGGCCCGGAAACATCAACATCTCCCTTAAGCTTTGCTCCTTTCAAATTCAGGTCAATTTCTGGCATGGAGATTTTGGGCATATTTACATGCATGTCTGGCATCTTCAGTTTGGGACCTTTCAATTTGCCCTCAGGACCATGAATGTCAATATCTGGAGCATCTACATCTATCTTTGGGCCCTTGATGTCAAGAGTAGGCCCTTTTACATCACCTTCTACATTTGGAAGGGAAACATCCACCTCTCCTTTCATTTTAGGGCCTTTAAGGTTAAGGTCCAAATCTGGCATGGATATATTAGGAGCTTTGATGTTCATCTCTGGCATCTTGAACTTGGGGCCCTTCAGTTTTGCATCTGGACCTTCGATATTGACATCTGGAACATCAATGTCCACCTTGGGTCCTGAGACATCAATGTCAGCCTTGGGC
>NW_022635369.1:0-2393 GCF_010015895.1 Lontra canadensis | reverse complement strand
CATCAATGTCCACCTTGGGTCCTGAGACATCAATGTCAGCCTTGGGCAGGTTCACATCCACTTCCGGGCCTTCTCCTTTGAACCCTGGCATGCTGATCTTGGGCATTTTTATCTTGGGCATCTTCAGGTGCCAGTCTGGGCCATGCACATCCACATCTGGGGCATCAATGTCCACTTTGGGGCCCTTGATGTCAACATCAGGAACTTTAATCTCACCTTCCACTTTTGGCAAAGACACATCCACATCACCCTTCACTTTAGGGCCCTTCAGGTTAAGATCAATGTCTGGCATGGAGATCTTGGGGGCTTTGATGTTCATCTCAGGCATCTTGAACTTGGGACCTTTCAACTTTCCCTCAGGACCCTCAATGTTAACATCAGGGCCTTCAATGTCCACCTTGGGTCCTGAGACATCAATATCAGCCTTGGGTAGGTTCACATCCACTTCTGGGCCTTCTCCTTTGAAGCCTGGCATGCTGATCTTGGGCATTTTTATTTTGGGCATCTTCAGGTGCCAGTCTGGTCCATGAACATCCACATCAGGGGCATCAATGTCCACTTTGGGACCTCTGAGGTCCACCTCAGGACCTTTCAGATCCCCTTCAAACTTGGGGAGGGAAACATCCATATCACCTTTCACTTTGGGGCCCTTCAAGTTTAAATCAATATCAGGCATGGAAATCTTAGGAGTCTTTAGGTGCATCTCTGGCATCTTGAATTTGGGCCCCTTCAGTTTCCCCTCTGGGCCTTCAATGTTAATATCAGGAGTGTCAATGTCCACTTTGGGGCCCCTGATGTCCACCTCAGGGCCCTTTAATTCACCTTCTACTGTTGGCAAAGATATATCCACATCACCTTTCATTTTGGGGCCCTTCAAGTTCAGATCAAGGTCAGGCATGGAGATTTTGGGCGCTTTGATGTTCATCTCAGGCATCTTGAACTTGGGACCCTTCAGTTTCACATCTGGACCTTCAATATTCACATCCAGGGCATCAATGTCCACTTTGGGGCCAGAAATATCAATGTCCGCTTTAGGGAGAGTAACATCCACATCTGGGCCTTCACCTTTGAAGCCCGGCATGCTGAACTTGGGCATTTTCACCTTGGGCATTTTCAGGTGCCAGTCTGGGCCATGAACATCCACACCAGGGGCATCAATGTCCACTTTGGGCCCTTTGATATCAATCTCTGGCTCTTTCAGATCCCCTTCAACTTTGGGCAGAGAAACATCCATATCACCTTTCACCTTGGGGCCCTTCAGGTTTAAATCAATGTCAGGCATGGAGATCTTGGGAGTTTTGATATTCATGTCAGGCATCTTGAGTTTGGGGCCTTTTAAGCTTCCTTCTACACCTTCCACATTAATTTCTGGACCCTCGATGTCCATTTTGGGCCCCTTGATGTTGAGATCTCCTTTTGGCAGATCCACAGCCATTTCTGGCCCTTCCGCTTTTAAGCCAGGCACACCAAACTTGGGCATTTTCATTTTGGGCATTTTCAAATTCCAATCTGGACCATGAACATCCACATCAGGTGCATCAAGATGAACTTCTGGTGCTTTAATATCTACTTTGGGTCCTTTAAAGTCACCTTCTAAATTAGGAGCTGTAACATCTAAGTCTCCTTTGACTTTAGGGCCTTTCAGATTTAACTCTACATCAGGCATAGAAACTTTAGGAGATGAAATACTCAGGAAAGGCATTTTGAACTTAGATCCTTTCACTTTCCCTTGGACCTCAACATCGGGAGCATTAATATCAACTTTTGGACCTGTCACATCAATATCTGGCTTTTTAACTTTGACATCCACCTCAGGTGTCTGAACTTTGGAGCCTGAAAAGTTAAATTTAGGAAGCTTAAAACGTGATTTCTTTGCCTTGCCATCAAGATTGACCTTAGGACCAGAAATGTCCACTTCTGGCCCCTTTACATCCAGCTTGGGAGCTTTAACATCACCTTCCAGTTTGGGCCCGGAAACATCAACATCTCCCTTAAGCTTTGCTCCTTTCAAATTCAGGTCAATTTCTGGCATGGAGATTTTGGGCATATTTACATGCATGTCTGGCATCTTCAGTTTGGGACCTTTCAATTTGCCCTCAGGACCATGAATGTCAATATCTGGAGCATCTACATCTATCTTTGGGCCCTTGATGTCAAGAGTAGGCCCTTTTACATCACCTTCTACATTTGGAAGGGAAACATCCACCTCTCCTTTCATTTTAGGGCCTTTAAGGTTAAGGTCCAAATCTGGCATGGATATATTAGGAGCTTTGATGTTCATCTCTGGCATCTTGAACTTGGGGCCCTTCAGTTTTGCATCTGGACCTTCGATATTGACATCTGGAACATCAATGTCCACCTTGGGTCCTGAGACATCAATGTCAGCCTTGGGC
>NW_022635368.1:2197-2394 GCF_010015895.1 Lontra canadensis | reverse complement strand
TCCCAGCAATCGCCCTACTGGATATTTGCCCAAAGACGACAAGAACACGAATTCAAAGGGATACGTGCACCCCCCATGTTACAGCAGTATTAATTACAATAGCCAAGAGAGGGGAGCAGCCCAAGTGCCCATCGGACTGACGAATGGACAAAGAAGACATATGGACAAAGTGGTACATATGCCAGCAAATACACACA
>NW_022635368.1:0-2187 GCF_010015895.1 Lontra canadensis | reverse complement strand
GAGAGAGAGAGAGATACCAAGAAATAGAGAAAACTGATGGATGGTTACCAGTGGGGAGGGAGTGTTGCCTGAAAGGGTTCGATGGGGATTAGGGAGGGCACTTGTCCTGCTCAGCAGCAAGTGACCTAAGCAACTGTTGAATCCCTATAGTGGACACTTGACACCAATATAACACCGCATGTTCAGTTACTGCAATTACACTACACCAGGGAAGAAAAAGAAAAAGCAAAGCCTGCATACTCCTGCAGGTTTGCCACAAAGTGGTCAAGTTGGCCAGGAGCCCAGCCTAGGGAGGGGGAGGAGAGCAAGAGGCAGAGGCTGGAGGAGGCTGCGGGAGGAGGTTGGAAGATTTGTGTGGTTGTCCTTGTGGTGGTGGTGGTGGTTGTAGTTGCTGTTCCCCTCTCTGTGCCAGGCAGCAAAGGTGGGGAGGGGGGGAGTGGAGGGCAGAAGGCCCAGTGGGGGCAGGGAGAGGGGTGACTGTCATTTCTGGAGCCACAGTGCCATCCAGCGGAAACTGTCTTCTGAAAAGCCCAGGCGGCAGCACCGCGCCTTCTGCCGGGCACAGGGGTCAGCACGGATGCGCTGGGTCGGCTGTGCTCGGTTCAAGCCACGGTTCAAGCCAGCCCGGAGCTGGGCTCTGAGGCCTAGAGGGAAGTGTGCCTGATGCTGGGACCCAGTGAGGAAGCAGGAGCTCTAGGGGCCCTGGGGACACAGCAGGCAGCCCCAAGACCAAACAGCCCAGGGGGGGCGGAGCTTCCCCGTCAGCCATTTTGGGGTGGGCCCAGGGGAAGCAACTCACCACTGTCCACAGGGACCAGGCAGACATTTCCTCTGCTGTCCTTTCTGGGGAGTAGCAGGGTGCCCTGCCTGGGGCCACCCCTGGCCTCCCCGGGAGCGGAGGCTTTTAGAGGTCCTGGGTTCGGGGCCACTGGTGCTTGGCAGTCCCAGGCAGCTCCCGGGAGGAGGGCCGGTGGGGGTGGGGGGGTGCCCAGGCAGCCATCTCAGGCCGCCCCCGGGGTTTCTGAGTGACTTCCTCAGCTCCAGTCTCGGATCCAGCAGAGCGGGGAAGACAGGACCGGGAGCCGGGTGTCCAGGTGCGCGCACAGGACCCACCGCTTCCCGTTGGCCCCACCGCCAACCCCCACCTCCCCACCACCATACACACAGGGACACACGGGAGCCTTCTCCTTCCTGCTCCTGGGCTCGCTTCAGCAGGAGAGCCCAGGCACCTCCCTGGGACAGAAACGATTTCCGCTTGATGGCAGTATGGCTCCAAGAATGCCAACTGAACCCGTACCCAGCCCCCCTCCAGACCTTGGGCCTCAGCACCTTCTAAAGTCAAAACAGACAGACAAAACCGGCAACAACCACAACACACACATCCCAACCCCTACACACAGCCCCCACCCCACCCACACACCAGCCAAGAAAGGGAAAGCACAAAGAAAAAGGAAAACCTTAACAAGCCCCCACCACCGCCCACCTGACTTTCCCCACTACCATCCTCCCACAGGCACGCCCCCCCCCCCAGGCAAAACACCCACACAAAAACGAACCCAACACCATCAGGACCACCACTACCACCACCACTAGACACCATAACTGGGCATGAAGAACCAGAGAAAGAGGAACACACCAGCCAAGGGGACCCAAGGGGACCGCCAAATAAATACACAGGGCCACATGCCCACCTACCAGGAGGACACACACCCTGCAGGCCTTCTTCCTTCCTTTTGTGCTGCCCCGTTTTTCTTGGCTCCTGCTCTTGGGAGAAATAAAGGGCAAAGGACACAGGAACCGGCCTCTGTGACTCTGCCTGAGGCTTTACGTGGACAGGACCTCTCCTGGACAAGCAGGCGGCCGGCCACCCACCTTGCTGGCTTGCAAGTCACTTTTGGGCTTCCTCCCAAGGCCTGGGGCTACAGGCTGAGGTCACCCCCACCTTGGGCTGACCGGGCAAGCTCCACCGCCAGAAATGGCTGGCCCCACCTGCTGCCCACAGGGCCACATCCAGGAGGCTCCCTGGAAAGGGGAACCCAGCACTCACACAAGCTCCGACTCTGGGCAGGCAGGCAGCCCTTGCTCTCACCCAGGGGCCTTGGCAAGGCCACCAGACATTGCCCAGTCAGGAAGTCAGGGGGGCAGGCCCCGCACAGGGCCACCTTCCGTGGAGGATGGATGGCCCCC
>NW_022635367.1:222-2397 GCF_010015895.1 Lontra canadensis | reverse complement strand
GATGTAGAGTCCTTCTGTATCTCTGACTACAGTCTTTAGTTTAAAATCGAATTGATCTGATATGAGAATCACTACCCTGGCCTTCTTTTGAGGCCCGGTGGCATGAAAGATGCTTCTCCAACCCTTCACTTTCAGTCTGGGTGTATCTTTACGTTCAAAATGGGTCTCTTGTAGACAACATATGATGGGTCCTGTTGTTTTATCCAATCTGCAACCCTGTGCTGTTTTATGGGCACATTTAGGCCATTCATATTGAGAGTGGTTATTGATAGATACGTTTTTATTGACATCGTGTTACCTTTGAAGTCTTTCTTTCTGTAGATTGTCTCTGTATTTCTGTTCAATGCTATTCTTAGGATTTTTTCCTCTTTTATAGAATCCCCCCTTAATATTTCCTGCATTGTCGGCTTGGTGGCTGCATAGTCTTTTAAGCCTTGCCAGTCTTGGAAACTCTTTATCTCTCCATCCATTTTGAATGTCAGTCTTGCTGGATAAAGTATTCTTGGCTGCATTTTCTTCTCATTTAGTGCCCTGAATATATCTTGCCAGCCCTTTCTGGCTTGCCAGGTCTCTGTGGACAGGTCTGACATTATTCTGATGGGCTTTCCTCTGTAAGTAAGAAGCCTCTTTGTCCTAGCAGCTTTCAAGAGATTATACCTACAATTATGATTCCTCAATTTGACTATCAGGTGCCTTGATGTTTTTCTGGAATCTATCATCTTGGGTGGATACCATTCGGCCTCTAGTACATGAACGCTGGTTTCATTCACGAGATTGGGAAAATTTTCATAAAGAACTTGTTCCACTGATCTTCTAGACTTCTTTCTTTCTCCTCCCCTTCAGGGATTCCAATAATTCTGGCGTTGGAACATTTCATGGTGTCATTTATTTCCCTGATTCTGTTTTCATGGTTTCTAAGCTGTTTGTTCCAGGCTTCCTCTTGATCCTTCTCTCTATCTGTTTGTCCTCCAGATCACTAATTCTATCTTCTGTCTCAGTTACCCTAGCTTTGAGAGAATTTAGATTAGATTGGAGCTCATTGAGAGCATTGTGAACCTCAGCCCTGGTAGCTTTTAGCTCTGCCCTAACATCGTGAAGTTCCTGTCTGGTCGCTTTCAGCTCAGCCCTAATCAATTCTGTTTGGTCATCCATGGCTTTCTCCAACTTAGCTATGGCCTGGATAATTGTTAGCCTGAATTTTCTTTCTGACATATTGTCTATGTTGATAGCTGTTAGCTCTGTTGCAGAAGGTCCATCCTCTGTATTTTTCTTCTGTTGGGAAGTCCTCCTCCTAGTCATTTTGGTGAGAGAAGACTGAACAGATGTAGCTGGTTGTATCGACCATGGCGCCGTCTGGGTGCACCCTGGAACACTTCTGATCAATCAGGATTCCCCACCCAAATGAGAGAAAAAAGAAAAGAAAAAAAAAAAAAAGAGAGAGAGAGAGACAGGAAAGAAAGGGAAGATGAAAGAGAAGGTTCAGCCCAAATGGGCCCCAAGGTAAGATTTATGAGGTATACAAACAAAAACAGACAAATAAAAAGACCGATAAAAGTATATAACAAGAGAAAAAACATATATATGCAAATAAAGGAAGAACCTTGTCACAAAGAACCTCAATTGTAAGATTTATATACTATCAGGACAAACACAAAAACACAGAAACACTGGTGGAAGAAAAAGATGGGAGAGTGGTTATAAATTCTCACTGTGGGCGGGGATGGTTGTTTTGATTCTTCCTGGATGTATCTTGATATCTTTGTTAAAGGACTCAACTTTCCTAGGCTAAAGGGGGATTAAAAATTGGTTTACCTATAGGGGTAGTATTGATTAGGGAAAGGGGATTACTTTGAAGTTTAACTCTATATAAATATTAGAAAATAAAAATAAAAAAAGGAATAAACTAGGCTAAACTAAACTAAAATTAAAAAAAATTCAAAAAATAGATATGCAAAAGAATAACACAGGTGTATGTATCAAAAAGTTCAGGTTAGAAGGTTATTATGGAATTTGATGTACTGGACAGCTTGCTGTGTTGGTAAATAGGTTAAAAATTTATCTATCTAAAAAAAAAAAATGAGCCAGAATAGTGGGAACAAATTAAAAATAAAAGTTGTCCTATGAAGTAGTGGTGGTGGTTCTCTGGTAGTCTTTTTTTTTTTTTTTTTTTTTTTT
>NW_022635367.1:0-122 GCF_010015895.1 Lontra canadensis | reverse complement strand
CAAGGGGGTGGGCTCTGAGGAAACTGGTTTTTTCAGGCTTTTGTTCCCTGGAGGTTTTTATGTTTGTTCACCTTTTTTTTTTTTTTTTTTTCCTCTCGCCTTGACCGCTTTTGATGATTTTT
>NW_022635366.1:0-2397 GCF_010015895.1 Lontra canadensis | reverse complement strand
AGAAAACCAGACTTAGAGCAGGGCTGTGCTTTGTTCATGGCTGCCGAAGTAACAAATGATCTTCTGATTTTCAGTCCAATGGAGGAGAAAAAGAAAAAAAAAAAAAACACTGTAACAAGAGCCAACGAAGGGCACTATAAACTGATAATTGAATCAATGTAGTAAGATGATGCAACATTTATAAATATTTACCCACCCAGCAGTGGAGTAAGTAAATATGTAGAGCATACGTGAACAGACCTAAGAGAAGCAATCAGCACCAATACCATAGGGAACTTTAATACCTCACACTTCTGTCAATGATACACCATCCAGAGAGAAGATCACAAAGGAAACATCAGCCTCAGACAACCCGTTGCTTAGATGGACTTGACAGATACACACAGAACCCTCCATCCAAAAGCAGCACATGGAATAGACTCCTCTCAAGTGTACCTAGAACATTCTCCACGATAGGTCATATGTGAGGCCACAAGACAAGTCGATAAACTCCAGAAGCCTAGGATTTTCCCAAATGATGAGTGAAATCAAATCGACCACTGTTTCTAACCACGGTGGTATAGAAGTAGAAATCAATTACAAGAAGAAAACTGGAAATTCATAAATACAGAGACTAAACAACATGCTAGTGAACTACCAATTGTGTTCATGGGCAAACCAAGATAGGAACACAGAAATACTTTGAGGCAAATAAAAAAAAAATAGTACAATCAAACAAAAGTTACAGGATGCAGTAAAACGAGATCTAAAATAGGGCACCCAATGAGTCGGTGGACCACTGTGACTCCTGATCTTGTGGTTTTGAATTTCAACCTCACATTGGGCATAGAGATCACTTTATTTTTTTAAAGATGCCATTTATTTATTTTACACAGAGGGGGAGAGGGAGAAAGCCTGAACAAAGTGGAAGGAGCAGCAAGCAGTAGAAGAGGGAAAAAGTGGTTCCCCGTGCTGACCAGAGAGCTGATGCAGGGCTCAATTCTAGGACTCTAAATTCATGACTTTAACCAAAGGCCAATGCCTTACAGAATGAGCCACACAGGCACCCCTTAGAGCTAACTTAAAAAAAAAGTGGTTCTAAGATGGAAGTTTATAGTGATACAGGCCTAACTCAAAAAACAAGAAACATCTCAAATAATCAACCAAGCTTGATAACGCAAGAATCAGAAAAAAAAAACAATTAACGTCCAACATTAGTAGAAGAAAGGAAGGAACACATCAGAACTGAAATAAGTGAAATACAGCCTGAAAAGACAACAGAAACATAAAAAAAAGAACCTCAACAGATCAACAAAGAGGTGAATCTTTGAAAAGAACAAAGCTGACAGAATCTCAGCCAGACTCAAGAGAAAGAGGACTCTTCATCAGAAATGAAAGAGATGTTCCCAGATACCAGAGATATGCAAAGGCTCGTAAGAAAGTCCTATGAACAATTACACCCCAACAGGCTGGATAATCCAAAAGAAAAGGATACATTCCCAGAAACATACAACCTGCCGCGACTGAATCCTGAAGAAGCAGAAATTCTGAACAGACCAATGACCAGTAGTGAGATTAAATAAGAAATCAAAAAACTTCCAACAAGCAAAAGTCCAGGACCCCATGGTTTCACGGGTGAATTCTACGAATCATCCACAGAAAAAAAAAAATGAATACTAATCCTTCTCCCACTCTTCCTGAAAAACAAGAGAAAGGAATGCTCCCCACCTCATTTTATGAGGCCATTGTGGCCCTTATCAAAACCTCCCAAGGTGCCCCAAGAAAATGACATATTAATATCTGTGATGAACATAGACATAAAAATCCTCACCCAAATATCAGCAAACCAAATTCTACAATACAGGGAGAGGTATGATCCATTAAGATTTATTTCAGGGATGCAATGGTGGGTCAACTTCCAGAAATCAAACTAATGCCACATTCACAAAATGAAGGATCAACATCACAGGAAAATCTCAACAGATGCAGAAAAAGCATTTGACAGCGCTGCTACCAAATCACTTCCCCCCCACCTGTGCTTCTGCCGCCTGGCTGATCCCCACACCCTGTACCACTGCCAGCCCACTGTGCCATCCCCCCACTGCCACCCTACTGCACTCCACACCCAACGCTGTTCCTTCCACCCCCCATTCCTGACAGGCCGCTGCCACCACCGCTGCCACCCTCCACCCTGCTACTCCACAGCAGTGCCCTTTTGTCCCACAACTGCTAACCCTCGCCATAGCTGCCCTGCTGCCCAGCCCGTTGGAACTGATGCCCTGCTGTATCACCCCCAGTGCCCTTACCGCTCCCTTGTGCACCCTCCAGGACTCTGCCACCCTGCTGCACCACCCTCCAGTGCTTCTACTGCCCTGATGCCTGTGTTTCCAACAGCACCACCACTGCTACCATGGTCAC
>NW_022635365.1:0-2398 GCF_010015895.1 Lontra canadensis | reverse complement strand
GCTGCTGACTGATCAGTGTGGCACTGCTGAGGGTCAGGGCGGCCGTGGCCACTTCTGAAAACAAGACAACGGTGACGTCTGCAACACGACTGACTCCTCCTCTCCTGAGTGACGTCTCTATAGCGTGGGATGCCATCGGGTCGCGTTTTACCCACAGTAGAATTTCTTCCAAACTGTCAACTAAGCTGATGCAATATTCTAAACACTTTGTTCTTTCAACCACCTTCACCGGGCGTAGATCCCACCTCCAGAAAGCACTTTCTCTGCTCATTCGTCAGCAGCAACTCTTCATGCATTCAAGCTGTATCTGGAGTCTGCAGCGGATCTATCCCATCCTCAGGCTCCACTTCTAATTCTGGCTCTCTTGCTATCTCCACCACTTCTGCAGTGAACACTTCCTCTGAAATCCTGAACCCCTCAAAGTCATCCATGAAGACTGGAATCTACTTCTTCCAAATTCCTAGTTATGGTGACATGTTGATTGCTCCCCATGAATCATGAATGGTCTCCAGGGCGTCTAGGACGGTGAATCCTTCCCAGAAGGTTTTCCATTGACCTTGCCCAGGTCCATCCAAGGAATCACTACAAACAGCAGGTAGAGTCCTGCGAAATGGACTCCTTAAGGAAGAAGACTTGAGTAAGAAATAAAACAAAGAAAAACAGAGACAAAGACTCTTAAGGTGTCTTAAGACAACCACCAGGTGGTTGCCAGAGAGGCAGGCACAGGTGGTTGCCAGAAGGGGAGGGGGGACGGCGGAGCGATCCAGGGGGGATGGCGGAGCGCACTTATCCTGATGGGCGCCGAGTAACCACTGCTGAATCATTATACTGCACCCCTGCGCACCTGAAACTAGTATAACACTCTGTTATACTCCAATAAAAAATAAACATAATTAACTAAAAATTTTTAAAAAGACTCATTTCCAGTTGAAATGACTCCTTGATCCATGGGCTGCAGAACAGATGCTGTTAGCAGACATGAAAACAACGTAAATCTCACTGTCCGACTCCATCAGAACTCTGGGGCGATCGGGTGCACAGTCAGTAAGTGATGATAATGTGAAAGGAATCTTTTTTCTTTTTTTCCTTAGGCGGGTCTCAACAATCGGCTTAAAACATGCAGCACACCATGCTGTGAACAGATGTCCTGTCCTCTAGGTTCTGCTCTTCCGTTCCCAGAGCACAGGCAGAGGAGTCTTGCCGTAATTCCTAAGGGCCCTAGGATTGGAGACATGATAAATCAGCACCTGCTACACGTTAAAAGTCACCCGTCGCACTGGCCCCGACCAGACGATCAGCCTGTCCGTGGAAGCTGTGAAGGCAGCACTGACTCCTCCTGTCCTGCCGGGGAAGCCCTCGATGGCACCTTCTTCCCGTGGGAGGCCCTCGCATCCCCCCTGAAAATCTGCTGGTCAGTGCAGCCGCCTTCGGGAACGATCTCGATCTTCCGGATCTTCCGGATCTTCCGGATCTCCTGGTCACTTGCTGCAGCTCCCACGGCCGCGCGTGCTGCTTCGCCTTGCGCTTTCGTGCCACGGACGCGGCTTCCTTCCTGAGACCTCAAGCCGGATCTCTGCTCGTGTCAGGCTTCGCTCCTGCAGCTGCCTCCCCTCTCTCTGCTGCACAGAACCCAGGGAGTCAGGGCCTTCCGCTTTGGCTGAGGAGAATGGCGTGGCTGGCTGGACCTCTTCTCCACTAAACGTTCTCTGTATCAGCAATAAAGCTGCTTCACTTTCCTGTCGGTCGTGTGTTCACTGAGGTGGCACTTTTAATTTCCTTCAGGAGCTTTTCCTTCGATTCACGACTCGGCTAACGGCATCAGAGGCCTCAGCTTTCAACGTGCCTTCCTCACCGAGCTTTAGCCATGTCTAGCCTGTGGCTGACAGTGGGAGGCAGGCAGCTTCTCCTTCCAGCTGAACACGTAGAGACTACTGTAGGGCTATTAACTGGCTTAAATTCAATACTGCTGTGTCTCGGGAATAGGGAGCCCAAGGACAGAGAGGGACCTACGTGAGGAAATGTCCAGTCGGTAGAGCCATTTACCAATGAAGTTCATGGCCTTGGATGCACATACTTCATGGCGCCTGAAAACAACCCCAATAGTAAAGATCACTGACCACAGATCATCATAACAAATATGATGGCAACAAAAAAGTTAGAAATACTGTGAGCGTTACCAAAATGTGCCACAGAGATGCCAAGTGAGCAGGTGCTGTTGGAAAATGGGGCTGGTAGATTTGTTTCACCCAGGGCTGCCACGAAACTATAATTTGTTTAAAAAAAAAAAAAAAAAAAGCAAATCCCTTTGACCTGAATCCAAGTTCAGTAAAGCAAAATGCAATAAAATGAGGAAATGAGGTATGCCTATATTTAAAATAGCAAATGCAAACCTATAATA
>NW_022635364.1:0-2398 GCF_010015895.1 Lontra canadensis | reverse complement strand
TAAAAGTTAGTCTGTGAGGCTGGGAGGGGTCGCCTCTTTGCAAGAGATGGCCCTGGCCGGTCAGTTTGATTTTCGATGCTTGGTGCGAAATAAAGCTTTGCTTGACCTTCGCCTTGTATCAGTCTCATCCTTTTGTCTACGGACCCTTTCAGTGGGGGCTCGTCCGGGATAAAATGGCGAGGTCTGAGCCAGCATCAGAAAGCCTCCGGAGGTAAGATCTCAAGACCCCTTGAGATCCTATCTGTCTGTTTGTCTGTCTGTCTGTCTGTCTGCGGATCTCCAGGGTAATAAAGCCGACCGGGGAGAAGCTGGACACAGCATAGCTCCCAGGGCTGGAGTGGATATGGGGACGCCTCATCCCTCAGAGGGGGATTGCCAGGGGGTACGGGCCCTCCCAGGCAATCAGGGGACCGAGAAAATCCCCAACATTGGGTGCATCTAGGGAACCAGGTAAATCCCCACCAGCGAGTGCATCTAGGGGACCGGGAAAACCCCCACCAACCAGCGTGTCAAGGGGACCACAACCTCTGGGTTTACGGATGCACGTAGGGAACTGAGAAAATTCCCTGCTGGGTCAACGGATGCTCATAGGGAACCGAGAAAATTCCCTACAGCGGCAGGTTAAAGGCTGCTAGGTCTGGTTGTAGGGGGCCGGGTAACCTCTGTAGGGGCCAGAAAAACCACCACCCAGGGTAGGCTCTGGATGAGGGCCGCTGGGTTTGCGGTTGTTTTTGTCTTGTCTTTTTGTTGTCTGTTGTTTGTTGTGTTTGAAGGAATGGGGCAAGCAGAGAGTGAGGGGACTCTTTCATCTCTCCATTCCTCCTAATAGATGTGGGGCTTCTCCCTTACTCACTTCCCGTGTTAATGGCTATAACTGGAGCCAACTGGGGTTGGTCTAACTCGAGACAGAGACCGTAAGGAATATTCCCAAGCAGCTGCCGAAACTCTCTTTGAAGTTCCTTGCCCTCTCTGGCCCGATGTGGACTGCCTAACCCCCTCCCCCCTTGCTGATGGGAAAGCATGGCATCTGCTCCTCTCTTGGAGCTGATGAGCTCTAGAACCGGGAATCCTTTCTCTGCCTTCTGGCAGCACTTTGTTTCTTCTGTCTCCCCTTCTCCTGTTTCTGCACCAACGTGCGTGCGGCCTGCATGACTGGCCTCTAGATCATGCACCACGGCTCCTTCTCTCTTCACTGTCAAGGAGCAAGAAGAGCAGCCCGTGGACCTAACACCCCCAACTCCAGATCCTCCCACCCATGTCTCGGGTAAACATTCAAAGTGGAGTGGGCCCAGGTGGAACATAAATCAGTATTTAAACTAAGTTAAGTTTGTTGGTTTAATTAAGATAGACATACCTTTTAAGTTATCAGCAGTAAATGTAAAACTTCAGAGTTTACTTAAGATCAAATAAGCTCTCGTTATTTCTGTTAAAATCTATTAGCAAAGAAATGACTAAACTGATGGTTAATTATCTGTCTCAAAGTTTTAATGGGTAATTGCTGAGATAGCTTTCAAAGTCTTTGGTAACCTGAAAGTTTAAAGTTTTGCTTGGATGACAAATGGAATTAAATTATGGACATCTAGATCTTAACCAAACAGGATAAAATGCTGGAGCGCTGGTTGCTGGAACTAGGTTTGTGCTTTTGAAATCTGTTGGTAAACATGTTTTGTGCTTAACTGATTCACAAATTTGCCATCTGAAGAATTATGTTGTAACAGTTCACAATTAGTTAATAACTGATTAAGGTGTTTCTAAGAGTACAAAATTCTGCTAAGTGTAACTAAGACTGATGAAAATAAAGGAAGCAACTCTGTGGAAAAGTGTAAGATATGTAAGAAAGATTTAAAAAATGGGAGTATATTTTGTTAAAAGTTAAAAAAGGTATTTTTGTCCTAAATGAGATGGTGGTTTGAAAGGAAATGGCTTAGGACAAAACCTGAATACAAAGAAAAGTTGTAGAAGGTTTATGAAGGGAAATCTTCAGAAAAGAAATTTTAGGTATGGTCAGGACAGACTAAAAAAGAAAGAAAAACAGCCTCCAAGGTGATTTAGCACTCTCCTGACATGCCTCCACATAGATTATACTTCCAAGTGAAAGGGCCATTTGGCCTTGAGAGATTAAGGAAACAGCCCAACCTTGAGGGACTGCAAAAACACCCTGTTACCATCCTCCATTGCTGTAACCATTGAAACTCACTCTTATTTGTAAAGAGTGAAAGGGGAGACTGATCACCTCCCATTAGCCAGGGATACCCAAAAAGGGGAGGGTGTCCAGCCTGTTTGAATCTGAAGAGTGCCTGACTGTGTGAATGTGTCTGTATGGCTCCACAGCTTCGGCTACGGAGTCTGAGTGGGCTGCACCCTGAGTCTCGCGGGGCGTCATATGGCATAACGGTCA
>NW_022635363.1:0-2398 GCF_010015895.1 Lontra canadensis | reverse complement strand
AAAAAAACACTTAATTGCCACAATAATCTTGAAAAATAAACCAAGGCTGGAGGCATAAATATTTTGGTCTTCATGCATTATTACAAAGCTAGAATCATTGAGACAGTATGGTATTGGCACAAAAACAGACCCATAGAACAATGGAACAGAATAGAGATCCCAGAAATGGTCCCTCAACTCTACTGTCAATTAATTTTCAACAAAGCAAGAAAGAATATCCAATGATAAAAGGCAGTCTCATATATAATATATATATGAGTTTCATATATATATACACACACATACATATGTATGTGTATATTTAATATCTCTTTTATTGTATATTGTAGTGGAATATTATTCCATTGAATGATGGAATAGAAAAATAATGATAACTTTCCATTTGCAATGACATGTATGGGCAAGAGAGTTTTATGTTAAGTGAAATAAGTCAGAGAATAACATATTCTATATTATTTCCCTCATATGTGGAATTTCAGAAAGAAAACTAATGAATAAAGTTGAAATAAGAGAGGGATGTGAACCAGGAAAATGACCACCAGCCATAGAGAACAAAGTGGTATCTACAATAGTGGAGTTCGGAGGGGGAAATTGGTCAAATTGGGGAGGGGGATTAAGGAGTGGTTTGTTGTGATGAGCACTGGGTGTTGTATGAAAGTGGTGAATCACTATATTGTATCCCTGAAAGTTATATTACACTGTATATTAACTAGCCAGGTTATAAATAAAAACTTGAAAAGAATAAAAATAAAACTAATTAGATTTTCTAAGAATTTACTTAATAGGCAGAGACTACAAATTATGAGTACACTTGATAATAGACCCATTGACCTTGGGAAGGTTCATAATAACCTGTGGAAGAAGCCAGAGTAAATGGAAACATGCTTGCATTTCTTTAGAAAACTGTTTCACTAAAGACAACTCCAGAGCTCCAGAGCCCAGTTAAGAGAATTTGAAAAACATGTTTATTCTGGAAATGTTCTAGGCCTGCCATTAGAAATAACTCTAAACCTTGTCCTATAGCCTGTGCCTTCAACCTTGTAGTTATTCCCTAATGTTACTTTTGAGAATAAGACATCAAGTCACTGTCCTTTGCAGCATGTGAATATATGTATCACATTAATATCCATAAAGTATATACTTTTATAGGGACAGAGTTTCAACAATCATCACACATAATGAGCTCAAAATGTACCCATGCTTCCAAAAGGCAATGAGCAATCATTGGTCATTGTATAGCAGACATCAGAGAAGCTACGTTTGGATTTAATCATGCATGCATTTGCTTAAATTTTTGCAAGTGATAGAACAAGTTTTGATGACCATTACTGGTGAAGTCAGGCAGCCGTTGTGAAGATTATGAGCATTCAATGAGGAAACACATGGAGAGACCTTAGCAGAGTGTCAAGCAGTTAGAAAACACTCCATGTTGGAAGAACAAATATTGTGAAAATGTCTATGCTCCCTAAAGCAATCCACACATTTAATGCAATCCCTATCAAAATCCCACCCATTTTTTCAAAGAAATGGAACAAATAATCCTAAAATTTATATGGAACCAGAAAAGACCTCGAATAGCCAAAGGAATATTGAAAAAGAAAGCCAAAGTTGGTGGCATCACAATTCCGGACTTCAAGCTCTATTACAAAGCTGTCATCATCAAGACAGCATGGTACTGGCACAAAAACAGACACATAGATCAAAGGACAGAATAGAGAGCCCAGAAATAGACCCTCAACTCTATGGTCAACTAATCTTTGACAAAGCAGGAAAGAATGTCCAATGGAAAAAAGACAGCCTCTTCAATAAATGGTGTTGGGAAAATTGGACAGCCACATGCAGAAAAATGAAATTGGACCATTTCCTTACACCACACATGAAAATAGACTCAAAATGGATAAAGGACCTCAATGTGAGAAAGGAATCCATCAAAATCCTTGAGGAGAACACAGGCAGCAACCTCTTCGACCTCAGCCGCAGCAACATCTTCCTAGGAACATCGCCAAAGGCAAGGGAAGCAAGGGAAAAAATGAACTATTGGGATTCGCTGAAAACTATGCAATAATGATGAAATAAATTTAAAAAGATCTAAAGAAATGCAAAAACATATTGTGATCATAGATTGAAAATTGAGCATAGTACAGATGGCAATTCTCTCCAGATTTTTATATAAATTCAATACAATCTCTATCACAATCCAAGCAATGGGGCATCTGGGCCTCAGTCAGTTAATCATTCATTCAACTCTTTATTTTGTTTCAGGTCATAATCTCGGGGTCGTGAGATCGAGCCCTGGATTAGGTTCCATGCGCAGTGGGGAGTCTTCTTGAGATTCTCTCCTTCTCCCTTTGCCCCTCCCTCCACTCATGCGCACACACACTCTCACTCTCTCTCTCTC
>NW_022635362.1:0-2399 GCF_010015895.1 Lontra canadensis | reverse complement strand
GCTGCTGACTGATCAGTGTGGCACTGCTGAGGGTCAGGGCGGCCGTGGCCACTTCTGAAAACAAGACAACGGTGACGTCTGCAACACGACTGACTCCTCCTCTCCTGAGTGACGTCTCTATAGCGTGGGATGCCATCGGGTCGCGTTTTACCCACAGTAGAATTTCTTCCAAACTGTCAACTAAGCTGATGCAATATTCTAAACACTTTGTTCTTTCAACCACCTTCACCGGGCGTAGATCCCACCTCCAGAAAGCACTTTCTCTGCTCATTCGTCAGCAGCAACTCTTCATGCATTCAAGCTGTATCTGGAGTCTGCAGCGGATCTATCCCATCCTCAGGCTCCACTTCTAATTCTGGCTCTCTTGCTATCTCCACCACTTCTGCAGTGAACACTTCCTCTGAAATCCTGAACCCCTCAAAGTCATCCATGAAGACTGGAATCTACTTCTTCCAAATTCCTAGTTATGGTGACATGTTGATTGCTCCCCATGAATCATGAATGGTCTCCAGGGCGTCTAGGACGGTGAATCCTTCCCAGAAGGTTTTCCATTGACCTTGCCCAGGTCCATCCAAGGAATCACTACAAACAGCAGGTAGAGTCCTGCGAAATGGACTCCTTAAGGAAGAAGACTTGAGTAAGAAATAAAACAAAGAAAAACAGAGACAAAGACTCTTAAGGTGTCTTAAGACAACCACCAGGTGGTTGCCAGAGAGGCAGGCACAGGTGGTTGCCAGAAGGGGAGGGGGGACGGCGGAGCGATCCAGGGGGGATGGCGGAGCGCACTTATCCTGATGGGCGCCGAGTAACCACTGCTGAATCATTATACTGCACCCCTGCGCACCTGAAACTAGTATAACACTCTGTTATACTCCAATAAAAAATAAACATAATTAACTAAAAATTTTTAAAAAGACTCATTTCCAGTTGAAATGACTCCTTGATCCATGGGCTGCAGAACAGATGCTGTTAGCAGACATGAAAACAACGTAAATCTCACTGTCCGACTCCATCAGAACTCTGGGGCGATCGGGTGCACAGTCAGTAAGTGATGATAATGTGAAAGGAATCTTTTTTCTTTTTTTCCTTAGGCGGGTCTCAACAATGGGCTTAAAACATGCAGCACACCATGCTGTGAACAGATGTCCTGTCCTCTAGGTTCTGCTCTTCCGTTCCCAGAGCACAGGCAGAGGAGTCTTGCCGTAATTCCTAAGGGCCCTAGGATTGGAGACATGATAAATCAGCACCTGCTACACGTTAAAAGTCACCCGTCGCACTGGCCCCGACCAGACGATCAGCCTGTCCGTGGAAGCTGTGAAGGCAGCACTGACTCCTCCTGTCCTGCCGGGGAAGCCCTCGATGGCACCTTCTTCCCGTGGGAGGCCCTCGCATCCCCCCTGAAAATCTGCTGGTCAGTGCAGCCGCCTTCGGGAACGATCTCGATCTTCCGGATCTTCCGGATCTTCCGGATCTCCTGGTCACTTGCTGCAGCTCCCACGGCCGCGCGTGCTGCTTCGCCTTGCGCTTTCGTGCCACGGACGCGGCTTCCTTCCCGAAACCTCAAGCCCGGATCTCCGCTCGTGTCAGGCTTCGCTCCTGCAGCTGCCTCCCCTCTCTCTGCTGCACAGAACCCAGGGAGTCAGGGCCTTCCGCTTTGGCTGAGGAGAATGGCGTGGCTGGCTGGACCTCTTCTCCACTAAACGTTCTCTGTATCAGCAATAAAGCTGCTTCACTTTCCTGTCGGTCGTGTGTTCACTGAGGTGGCACTTTTAATTTCCTTCAGGAGCTTTTCCTTCGATTCACGACTCGGCTAACGGCATCAGAGGCCTCAGCTTTCAACGTGCCTTCCTCACCGAGCTTTAGCCATGTCTAGCCTGTGGCTGACAGTGGGAGGCAGGCAGCTTCTCCTTCCAGCTGAACACGTAGAGACTACTGTAGGGCTATTAACTGGCTTAAATTCAATACTGCTGTGTCTCGGGAATAGGGAGCCCAAGGACAGAGAGGGACCTACGTGAGGAAATGTCCAGTCGGTAGAGCCATTTACCAATGAAGTTCATGGCCTTGGATGCACATACTTCATGGCGCCTGAAAACAACCCCAATAGTAAAGATCACTGACCACAGATCATCATAACAAATATGATGGCAACAAAAAAGTTAGAAATACTGTGAGCGTTACCAAAATGTGCCACAGAGATGCCAAGTGAGCAGGTGCTGTTGGAAAATGGGGCTGGTAGATTTGTTTCACCCAGGGCTGCCACGAAACTATAATTTGTTTAAAAAAAAAAAAAAAAAAAGCAAATCCCTTTGACCTGAATCCAAGTTCAGTAAAGCAAAATGCAATAAAATGAGGAAATGAGGTATGCCTATATTTAAAATAGCAAATGCAAACCTATAATA
>NW_022635361.1:0-2399 GCF_010015895.1 Lontra canadensis | reverse complement strand
AGAAAACCAGACTTAGAGCAGGGCTGTGCTTTGTTCATGGCTGCCGAGGTAACAAATGATCTTCTGATTTTCAGTCCAATGGAGGAGAAAAAGAAAAAAAAAAAAAACACTGTAACAAGAGCCAACGAAGGGCACTATAAACTGATAATTGAATCATTGTAGTAAGATGATGCAACATTTATAAATATTTACCCACCCAGCAGTGGAGTAAGTAAATATGTAGAGCATACATGAACAACCCTAAGAGAAGCAATCAGCACCAATACCATAGGGAACTTTAATACCTCACACTTCTGTCAATGATACACCATCCAGGGAGAAGATCACAAAGGGAACATCAGCCTCAGACAACCCGTTGCTTAGATGGTCTTGACAGATACACACAGAACCCTCCACCCAAAAGCAGCACATGGAATACACTCCTCTCAAGTTTACATTGAGAACATTCTCCACGATAGGTCATATGTGAGGCCACAAGACAAGTTGATAAACTCCAGAAGCCTAGAATTTTCCCAAATGATGAGTGAAATCAAATTGACCACTGTTTCTAACCACGGTGGTATAGAAGTAGAAATCAATTACAAGAAGAAAACTGGAAATTCATAAATACAGAGACTAAACAACATGCTAGTGAACTACCAATTGTGTTCATGGGCAAACCAAGATAGGAACACAGAAATACTTTGAGGCAAATAAAAAAAAAATAGTACAATCAAACAAAAGTTACAGGATGCAGTAAAACGAGATCTAAAATAGGGCACCCAATGAGTCGGTGGACCACTGTGACTCCTGATCTTGTGGTTTTGAATTTCAACCTCACATTGGGCATAGAGATCACTTTATTTTTTTAAAGATGCCATTTATTTATTTTACACAGAGGGGGAGAGGGAGAAAGCCTGAACAAAGTGGAAGGAGCAGCAAGCAGTAGAAGAGGGAAAAAGTGGTTCCCCGTGCTGACCAGAGAGCTGATGCAGGGCTCAATTCTAGGACTCTAAATTCATGACTTTAACCAAAGGCCAATGCCTTACAGAATGAGCCACACAGGCACCCCTTAGAGCTAACTTAAAAAAAAAGTGGTTCTAAGATGGAAGTTTATAGTGATACAGGCCTAACTCAAAAAACAAGAAACATCTCAAATAATCAACCAAGCTTGATAACGCAAGAATCAGAAAAAAAAAACAATTAACGTCCAACATTAGTAGAAGAAAGGAAGGAACACATCAGAACTGAAATAAGTGAAATACAGCCTGAAAAGACAACAGAAACATAAAAAAAAGAACCTCAACAGATCAACAAAGAGGTGAATCTTTGAAAAGAACAAAGCTGACAGAATCTCAGCCAGACTCAAGAGAAAGAGGACTCTTCATCAGAAATGAAAGAGATGTTCCCAGATACCAGAGATATGCAAAGGCTCGTAAGAAAGTCCTATGAACAATTACACCCCAACAGGCTGGATAATCCAAAAGAAAAGGATACATTCCCAGAAACATACAACCTGCCGCGACTGAATCCTGAAGAAGCAGAAATTCTGAACAGACCAATGACCAGTAGTGAGATTAAATAAGAAATCAAAAAACTTCCAACAAGCAAAAGTCCAGGACCCCATGGTTTCACGGGTGAATTCTACGAATCATCCACAGAAAAAAAAAAATGAATACTAATCCTTCTCCCACTCTTCCTGAAAAACAAGAGAAAGGAATGCTCCCCACCTCATTTTATGAGGCCATTGTGGCCCTTATCAAAACCTCCCAAGGTGCCCCAAGAAAATGACTTATTAATATCTGTGATGAACATAGACATAAAAATCCTCACCCAAATATCAGCAAACTGAATTCTACAATACAGGGAGAGGTATGATCCATTAAGATTTATTTCAGGGATGCAATGGTGGGTCAACTTCCAGAAATCAAACTAATGCCGCATTCACAAAATGAAGGATCAATATCACAGGAAAATCTCAACAGATGCAGAAAAAGCATTTGACAGCGCTGCTACCAAATCACTTCCCCCCCACCTGTGCTTCTGCCGCCTGGCTGATCCCCACACCCTGTACCACTGCCAGCCCACTGTGCCATCCCCCCACTGCCACCCTACTGCACTCCACACCCAACGCTGTTCCTTCCACCCCCCATTCCTGACAGGCCGCTGCCACCACCGCTGCCACCCTCCACCCTGCTACTCCACAGCAGTGCCCTTTTGTCCCACAACTGCTAACCCTCGCCATAGCTGCCCTGCTGCCCAGCCCGTTGGAACTGATGCCCTGCTGTATCACCCCCAGTGCCCTTACCGCTCCCTTGTGCACCCTCCAGGACTCTGCCACCCTGCTGTACCACCCTCCAGTGCTTCTACTGCCCTGATGCCTGTGTTTCCAACAGCACCACCACTGCTACCATGGTCAC
>NW_022635360.1:0-2400 GCF_010015895.1 Lontra canadensis | reverse complement strand
AGAATTTCCCCAATATGGCAAAGGGAACAAGCATCAAAATCCAGGAGGTTCAGAGAACCCCCCTCAAAATCAATAAGAATAGGTCCACACCCCACCACCTAATAGTAAAATTGACAAGTCTTAGTGACAAAGAGAAAATCCTGAAAGCAGCCCGGGAAAAGAAGTCTGTAACATACAATGGTAAAAACATTAGATTGGCAGCAGACTTATCCACAGAGACCTGGCAGCCAGAAAGAGCTGGCATGATATATTCAGAGCACTAAACGAGAAAAACATGCAGCCAAGAATACTATATCCAGCTAGGCTATCACTGAAAATAGAAGGAGAGATTAAAAGCTTCCAGGACAAACAAAAACTGAAAGAATTTGCAAACACCAAACCAGCTCTACAGGAAATATTGAAAGGGGTCCTCTAAGCAAAGAGAGACCCTAAAAGTAGTAGATCAGAAAGGAACAGAGACAATATACAATAACAGTCACCTTACAGGCAATACAATGGCACTAAATTCATATCTCTCAATAGTTACCCTGAATGTTAATAGGCTAAATGCCCCAATCAAAAGACACAGGATATCAGAATGGATAAAAAACCAAAACCTATCTATATGTTGCCTACAAGAAACTCATTTTAAATCCTAAGACACCTCCAGATTTAAAGTGAGGGGTGGAAAAGAATTTACCATGCTAATGGACATCAGAAGAAAGCAGGGGTGGCAATCCTTATATCAGATCAATTAGATTTTAAGCCAAAGACTATAATAAGAGATGAGGAAGGACACTATATCATACCCAAAGGATCTGTCCAACAAGAAGATCTAACAATTTTAAATATCTATGCCCCTAACGTGGGACCAGCCAACTATATAAACCAATTAATAACAAAATCAAAGAAACACATCAACAATAATACAATAATAGTAGGGGACTTCAACACTTCCCTCACTGAAATGGACAGATCACCCAAGCAAAAGATCAACAAGGAAATAAAGGCCTTAAATGACACACTGGGCCAGATGGACATCACAGATATATTCAGAACATTTCATCCCAAAGCAACAGAATACACATTCTTCTGTAGTGCCCATGGAACATTCTCCAGAATAGATCACATCCTGGGTCCTAAATCAGGTCTCAACCGGTATCAAAAGATTGGGATCATTCCCTGCATATTTTCAGAACACAATGCTCTGAAGCTAGAACTCAATCACAAGAGGAAATTTGGAAAGAACCCAAATACATGGAGACTAAACAGCATCCTTCTAAAGAATGAATGGGTCAACCAGGAAATTAAAGAAGAATTGAAAAAATTCATGGAAACAAATGATAATGAAAATACAATGGTTCAAAATCTGTGGGACACAACAAAGGCATTTCTGAGAGGAAAATATATAGCGGTACAAGCCTTTCTCAAGAAACAAGAAAGGTCTCAGGTACACAACCTAACCCTACACCTAAAGGAGCTGGAGAAAGAACAAGAAAGAAACCCTAAACCCAGCAGGAGAAGAGAAATCATAAAGATCAGAGCAGAAATCAATGAAATAGAAACCAAAAAAACAATAGAACAAATGAACGAAACTAGGAGCTGGTTCTTTGAAAGAATTAATAAGATTGATAAACCCCTGGCCAGACTTATCAAAAAGAAAAGAGAAAGGACCCAAATAAATAAAATCATGAATGAAAGAGGAGAGATCACAACGAACACCAAAGAAATACAGACAATCATAAGAACATATTATGAGGGCACCTGGGTGGCTCAGTGGGTTAAAGCCTCTGCCTTCAGCTCAGGTCATGATCTCAGAGTCCTGGGATCGAGCCCCACATCAGGCTCTCTGCTCAGCAGGGAGCCTGCTTCCTCCTCTCTCTCTGCCTGCCTCTCTGCCTACTTGTAATCTCTGTCTGTCAAATAAATAAATAAAATCTTAAAAAAAAATTTTTTTTAAATAAAAAATAAAAAAAATTAAAAAAAATTAAAAAAAAAAGAACATATTATGAGCAACTCTATGTCAACAAATTTGACAATCTGGAAGAAATGGATGCATTCCTAGAGACATATAAACAACCACAACTGAACCAGGAAGAAATAGAAAGCCTGAACAGACCCGTAACTAGTAAGGAGATTGAAACAGTCATCAAAAATCTCCAAACAAACAAAAGCCCAGGGCCAGACGGCTTCCCGGGGGAATTCTACCAAACATTTAAGGAAGAACTAATTCCTATTCTCCTGAAACTGTTCCAAAAAATAGAAATGGAAGGAAAACTTCCAAACTCATTTTATGAGGCCAGCATCACCTTGATCCCAAAACCAGACAAGGATCCCATCAAAAAAGAGAAATACACACCAATATCCTTGATGAACACAGATGCAAAAATTCTCACCAAAATACTAGCCAATAGGATTCAA
>NW_022635359.1:0-2405 GCF_010015895.1 Lontra canadensis | reverse complement strand
TGTGAAGTTTGTAAACGTGGAGATTCACAGACCTGTACCCCTGGGGGGGGAAAAAATATATATATATATATATATATTTATAAAAAATAAAATTATAAAAAAAAAACAAACTATTCCTGTTTTCATTGATCTGTTTAATTTTTTTGTATTACGGGTTTCTTTAGATTATATATCATTTATTTCTGCACTAATATTTATTATATTCTTCATTCTACTGTTGTTTAATTTAATTTTTAAATTTAATTTTATTTTTTCAGTGTTCCAAGATTCATTTTTATGCACCACACCCAGTGCTCCATGCACTATGTACCTTCCTTAATACACACAATCAGGCTCGCCCCCTCCCCCCAGTGACTCCCCTCAAACCCTCAGTTTGATTCTCAGAGTCCACAGTCTCTTATGCTTCATATCCCCCTCGGATTTCCCCCAACTCACTTCTCCTCTCCTTCTCCCAATGTATTCCTTGTTATTCCTTATGCTCCACAAGTAAGTGAAACCATATGATAATTGATTCTCTCTGCTTGACTTATTTCACTCAGTACATAATCTCCTCAAAAGAAGACATTCTACTGTTTTTAAATGGTTTTGTTTATTGTTCTTTTTCTAGCTCATTTCAGTGTAATGTTAGGGTATTTGAGATTATTCTTGCTTTTTAAAATAAGCCAGGATTACTGTAAACTTCCATTTTAGAACTGCTTTTGCTGCATCACAAATATTTTAAGACTGTCATATTAATTTTCATTTCATCCCTTGCAGATTTTTATTTCTTCTTTGATTTCTTGGTTGATGGATTCATTGTTTCATAGTGTGTGTTTTAACCTTAGTATACTTATGATCTTTCCATATTTTTTTTCTTTTGGTTGATTTCTATTTTCTAATTTTGTGGTCAGAAAAGAGAAATTGTATGACTAAAATTTTTTTTTCTTACTTTGTTGAAACTTTTTCATGCCCTAATACATGACGTAATCCGGAGAAGGTGATTTGAAAAGAATGTGAATTCTGCTGTTTTAGGGTGGATTGTTCTGAATATATGTGTTAAATTGATCAGGTTCAGTTTGTCATTCAAAGGAAATACTTCTTTCTTGATTTTCTATATGGATGATCAGTCCATTGATGTAAGTCAGAAATTAAAATCCCTTACTATTATTGGGTTATTAGGAATTAATTCCCTTATATTAAAAAATTAACATTTGTATGTATTTCTATGTTCTGAGGGTGGGTGTATGTATATTTACAATCGTTATATCATCTTCTTGGATTGTTCCCTTTATGGTTATATAGTATTCTTCTTTGTCTCCTGTTATAGACTTTGTCTTATGGAAAATTTTGTTCAGTTTGGGGAACCAGGATGGTTCATTCAGTTGAATGTTGCAATCCTGACTTCAGCTCAGGTCATGATCTCTGGGTCTTAAGAACAAGCCCTGCATTGGGCTCTGAGCTCAGTAAAGAGTCTGCTTGTCCCTCACCCTTTGCCCCACACTCTGTGTGCACACGTGTTTGTGCTTTGTCTCAATAAATTAAAAAAAAATACTTGTTTTGTTCAATATAAGTATTGCTATACGAGCTTTCTTTTGACATATATTTGCATGCTAAATGTTTCTCTATTCCCTCACACTTAATCTTAAGGTAAATTTGGGTGTGATATGTGTCTTGTACACAGTATGTAGATTTTTTTAAGGATTTTATTTATTTATTTGACAGAGATCACAAGTAGGCAGAGAGGCAGGCAGAGACGGAGGGGAAAGTAGGCTCCCCACTGAGCAGAAAGGATGATGCAGGGCTTGATCCCAGGACCCTGAGATCATGACCTGAGCGGAAGGCAGAGGCTTAACCCACTGAGCCACCCAGATGCCCCATATACTTTTTTAAAATACATTGTCACCCTGTCTTTTGATTGTAGTGTGTTATCCGTTTACATTCAAAGTAGTTATTGAATAGAGTGTCTTTCCTTTTCCACTGGATATTTTTTTCCTGTTTGTCAAAGATTAGATGACCATGGAGTTGAGGGTCCATTTCAGAGTCTCTAATCTGTTCCTTTGATCTATGTGTCCATTTTTGTGCCAGTACCATGCTGTCTTGGTGATCACAGCTTTGTGATAAAACTTGAAATCAGAGAATATGATGGCCCCAGCCTTGTTTATCTTTTCAACATTTCCTTGACCTTTCAGGATCTTTTCTGGTTCCAAACAAATTGTTTGTTCCAGCACTTTGATAATGCCATTGGTATTTTTATCAGGATGTCATTGAAAGTATAGATTGTTCTGGGCAGCACAGATATTTTAATACTATTTATTCTCCCAATCCATGAGCATGGAATGTTTTTTTTTATTTCTTTCATCTTTTTGTGTCTTCTTCAATTTATTTCATAACTGTTCTGTAGTTTCTAGAGTATAGATCCTTCATCT
>NW_022635358.1:0-2408 GCF_010015895.1 Lontra canadensis | reverse complement strand
GTGCTTGCGCTCAGGGCCTGGAGGGGGGATGCTCAGGCAGGCTTGGGGGGCACAGGGGCTGCCCAGGGGGGCGGAGCCTTGGAGCCTCTCCCTTTGCTCCCAGACCCACCACACCGCCAGGTCGGGGTGGTCAGCGCTAGAGAAACGGAGGGGCTGGTCGACAGGGGGCCCTGGTACAGACATGAAAGTGCGGCCAGGAATCAGGGATTAGGAGCCCAGCCTGGAAAGTAGGACCCCAGGGGAGCGATCTGGGGTGAGGTCCTGGCGTAGGAGCGTGCAGATTCGGGGTTAGGGTGGGAGATCTGGAAGTCCAGGACTATAACTGGTCTGGGTCAATGTTCTTTGGGGCCGGGATTGGGGTGGGTTACCTTTGGGAATGGGGAAGACTGGAAGATCCTGAATGTGAGATCTAAGCTCTAGTTCCAGGTGTCTGGGGTGAAACAGCCTCAGGAGGAGAGAGGGCCTCTGCCCTCCCCCACTTGAGACAGACCCCAAGACATGAAATCAGATATCCCAGAGGGGAGATGGGGTAGGGTCCTAAAGCAGCAGGTCATTTGGGGAACACACCAGGCCCTGAGAAAATGTTCGGATCCCTGGACGTGGAGCCGGCCCTGAAGGACTGAGAAGAGTTCCCAGCAAACTCCACTCCCCAGTGAGGTGTCTGTCACCCTGTTATGCCCTGCCTCCTCCCTCTCTGGACTGGCTTTCTCTCCTGGGGAGTGGACGGTCACCCCGTCAGGCGGGTGGAGGAGACACTCTGAGAGGAAGGGTGGTATGCCAGGGACCCTGAGGGCACTTCCCGCCTAGTCCCCACGCGGAGCGCTCACAGCAGAGGCTCCTATCTGACTTCCCCCTCCAGGCTGTGTGACCCTGGGCAAGTCACCCAGCCTTTCTGTGCCTCTGATTTCTACTGAGCCCAGTGAGGATGCTGATGGGACTGACCTCATCAAGCTGTTCACAGATTTAAATGAAAAACCAAATGAATCGGTGATTAGCGTTATGGAATCAACTAGTAATACCTCATTTAAAAGGTAGTCTGGGGGCCTGGCAGGCTCAGTCAGAAGAGCGCGCAATTCTAGATCTGGGGGTGGTGAGTTCGAGCCCCACATTGCACTTAGAGTCTACTTCAAGAAAAAGCAGGCTGAAGTTTGTTAGCTCAAATATTGAAAATTAACGACACAGAGGAAATAAATTGTTCTGTGTTCTCTTGGACAGAGAGCTCCTGATGACGAAGCTCATGTTGTACATGTATGATTGAAAATTGGAGCACATGTTTCCAGAATGAATGTCTCCCTCCCACCTCTGTGTCCCACAGCCCCTCTTCTCCCTAGGAGCCCGACCTATGTTCTGTGTTTCTCAGAGTTACACTGTGTCTATAACTGCTACATTGTTGAAACGGCTACATTGTATCTGTGATGTGTCTACATTAATAGCAGATCCATCAGTACTTTATGTCCCACCGAGTACCATCAGTGCGAACATGTATCCCGATCTCAGAAATGTCCACAGTGAGGAAACCCGAGCCCAAGGTCCTTGACGAGCAGGAGCCATCAGTCCTCTGCAAGGAAAGTCACATTCAATTCTCTCTTTTTTTATATATATATATTTTATTTGTTTATTTGACAGAGAGATCACAAGTAAGCAGGGAGGCAGGCAGAGGGGGAGGGAGAAAGCAGGCTCCCCACTGAGCAGAAAGCCCAATGTGGGGCTCGATCCCAGGATCCTGAGATCGTGACCCGAGCCGAAGGCAGAGGCTTTAACCCACTGAGCCACCCAGGCGCGCCATCACATTCAATTCTTAACAATTTCTTAGGGCATTTACTTCTGTGTTCCTAAAAATGTGCTTTTCAAAAAAGAATGTCCTTATATTACTATTCTCAGATCCATTCAGGCACCATGTGCTTTCTTCCGGTATGAAAATTGAGGCTTTTTCTCTCTTCCGTGGCTCTCCTTCACTTTCCTTCCTCTAACTAACATACACATGGCATATTTTTGGTTAAAGCGAGAGTATTTGGCATCTATTATAAGCTATTCACTTTTCTAAGATAAAGATAAAACTAGTAGTGAAGATAAAAGTGAAGATAAAACTACTAATTCAACGAATTAATACTAAATATATCTAATTTTTATAGATGATGAAAACAAAGTGCCTCTTGCTAGGATTTGTGAGATCGTGCAGCCAATAAAGGGCAGAGCTGGGATCTGAGGCCAGACAACAGGTCTGCTTCTGGAATCCAAGCTTTAACCGCTGGGCGATCCCACCTCCATAGCGTGTTCATGGAGTGCTAACTATTGTGCTCAGTGCTGGGGCACGTGAGTGCACAAAATTAATCCCCAGCCTTCAAGAACTTGTATTTTGGGGGAAATAAACAAGTGGCCGAGTAGACATGAGGTCAGGGGTGCCCAGT
>NW_022635357.1:0-2413 GCF_010015895.1 Lontra canadensis | reverse complement strand
AGAAAGGGGTGATTTTGTGATGTGACAGTTAGCTTGACTGTGTTAGTTAGCTTGACTGTGCTGATTATTTCAAAATGGATAGGTATATCAAAACGTTAAGTTGGACACCTAAATTTTTACTTGTAAACCCTCAGTGATACAGCAATGACAATATCGCTTCCCAGAGGCAGCCCAGAGAGTTTCTTCAAAAATGTTTTTTACTGAGAAAACATCTACATGTGTTTGAATGTTTTAAGTTGCAAGGGGGAAATTAAATAAAATCTTTCAATGGTCTGGAATATTAATTGTTCTTATTGAGAAGTGATTCCTTATATTTCCTTCTTCCTATTTACAGACTCCATTGTCCCAGGGAAGTTTTAATTTTCTCACTCTTTTGTCCTCTGAATAAGCTCATAATGCCATGATATCACTCTCAGCAGGGTGTTTAGTTACAGCAGCTCAGTTTGAGCCTGCCCTTGCAAAACATCTACTTTCCCTCTTGGCTCAAATATGGGGTGACAGCAGCTCTGTCTTCACAGCAGGGTTCAAGTTCCACCCTATTCACTCTGAGGTGTGTGTCTACCCAGAGGATGGTGGTGAGACACGCAGGCAGCCTGTCTGAGCTTGTCAACACAGCAAGCCCTATTCCCTCATCCTGTCTAGGCAGGACAACTGCCATAGTAAGAGGTGAACGGAGCCCTTAAATATCAAAGATTCTATGGCTAAAGGGTCGTGCAAGCCATACTGTTCCAATCCCTCACTTTTTGATGAGGAAATTGAGGCTGCTCACAGTCAAGGGAGATTTTGGGGTCGGGTCTGAGATTAGAAACAGGGAGTCTATACTCCCATCTCCCTGCTTCATACAGGACTAGATTTTGTCTCTTTCCTTTGAAAGATGCCCCTTTAAGTTTCTGTCTGTGACAGGAATGGCTTTTACCACTCCCTATATGGGAAAGACAGATGGAGATCTTCCACATGAGTCACAGCTTTGGCGTTTCATTCAGTGAATGTCTGCAGTGGGTGAATTTAGACATGTCCATTTTATACCATGTTGACCAGCAAATGACCACGTGTACAAAATGCTCAGCGATGAGGGAGAGAGAGGAAGGCATTGCTACTCAGAGTTATAAAATGGGAACTCCTTGATTCTAATCCATTAAAGTTACATGGCCAATTGCATTCCTGAGACCTTCACTAACAGCAGTGTTATATTTTTTCTTTACTACTGAATATTTCAGTATAAAATAAACTTATAAACAGTAGACAACTTTAATGATTCTCATTATTCCAAGTTCTAGTACTTCCTTGTTTTAAGCAACTATTTTATTAATAACAAAAACAATTATTAGGAGTTTTAAAATAACTAATGAATATTTATTTTTCATTTACATGGATTGAGGTGAAAATGAAATAGGAAGTTTAAATTTCAGTATAACTTTACATAAAAGCAAAGTTCAGGAAAGGAAATAAACTGCATTCATTTCTAGTCATTTTTATTAATAAAAGTTATCATTTACAAAGCACAGGATGGTTAATTTTATGTGTCAAGTTGACTGAGCCATGGGATGCCCAGATATTTGTACAAATGTTATTCCAGGTGTTTCTCTGAGAGTATTTTAGATGAGCTTAAAATTTGAATTGGTAGACTAAGTAAACTGCCTTTTTTAATGTGGGTGAGCCCTATGCAATCAGTTGAAGGTCTGAGTAGAACCAAAAGGCTGCCACTTTCTCAAATAAAGAATTCCTCCTGTCTGACTACCTTGAACTCTTGTATATCAGTTTTTCCTGCTCTCAGACCCAAACTGAAACATTGGCTCTGTCTGGGTGTCAAGCCTGCCAGCATTTAGATTGGAACTGCACCATGAGTTCTCCTGGGTCCCCAGCTTGCAGGTGACAGGTAAATATATTCTATATATTTTATTTTATTTCTATACATATGCTCTACTATTGTTTCTCTCTGGAGAACCCTAATGAAAGCACCTACTCTGTACAAGGCATTATTGTTATCACAACAAAGCAATGGGAGCCATATGTTTCTCATTTTTCACGTGAGAAAACAGAACTGTGTGAGTTTTAAGGACTTAACCCAAGACTGCATAGTAAAGAAGATCTCCAGGATTGAAACCCAGTCTGTTTGCTTTCAAAGCCTGAATTCTACATACCACCTCACCTCCCCAAAGCCTCACACCACTTTCTTTCCAGCTTTGCAAAGATCTCAAAATGCCTTTGTCCACTCTCCTATCTTGGTAGTACAGTGGTATATCAAAGTTGAAGAATTTTTTGATGTGATGGGACGAGGACTCAGGACTGTTCCTCTCGATCATGAATTTTTCTGATACAGGTCTGTGTGTCTAAAGGTTTTAAGTGAAAAAGGCTGTCCTAAATCGTATTTCTGGTAGGATATGTCCTCAAACAGTGCCTTCACCATGATTTC
>NW_022635356.1:374-2416 GCF_010015895.1 Lontra canadensis | reverse complement strand
AGCCCTGGAATAAATCCCACTTGGTCGTGGTGAATAATCCTTTTAATGTACTGTTGAATCCTATTGGCTAGTATTTTGGTGAGAATTTTTGCGTCTGTGTTCGTCAAGGATATTGGTCTGTAGCTCTCTTTTTTGATGGGATCCTTGTCTGGCTTTGGGATCAAGGTGATGCTGGCCTCATCAAATGAGTTTGGAAGTTTTCCTTCCATTTCTATTTTTGGAACATTTTCAGGAGAATAGGAATTAGTTCTTCCTTAAATGTTTGGTAGAATTCCCCTGGGAAGCCATCTGGCCCTGGGCTTTTGCTTGTTTGGAGATTGTTGATGACTGTTTCAATCTCCTTACTGGTTATAGGTCTGTTCAGGCTTTCTATTTCTTCCTGGTTCAGTTGTGGTAGTTTATATGTCTCTAGGAATGCATCCATTTCTTCCAGATTGTCAAAGTTGTTGGCATAGAGTTGCTCATAATATGTTCTTATAATTGTCTGTATTTCTTTGGTGTTAGCTGTGATCTCTCCTCTTTCATTCATGATTTTATTTATTTGGGTTCGTTCTCTTTTCCTTTTGATAAGTCTGGCCAGGGGTTTATCAATCTTATTAATTCTTTCAAAAAACAGCTCCTAGTTTTGTTGATTTGTTCTATTGTGGTTTTTTTTTGTTGTTCTATTTCATTGATTTCTGCTCCAATCTTTATGATTTCTCTTCTCCTGCTGGGTTTAGGGTTTCTTTCTTGTTCTTTCTCCAGCTCCTTTAGGTGTAGGGTTAGGTTGTGTACCTGAGACCTTTCTTGCTTCTTGAGAAAGGCTTGTACCGCTTTATATTTTCTTCTCAGGACTGCCTTTGTTGTGTCCCACAGATTTTGAACCGTTGTATTTTCATTATCATTTGTTTCCATGAATTTTTTCAATTCTTCTTTAATTTCCTGGTTGACCCATTCATTCTTTAGAAGGATGCTGTTTAGTCTCCATGTATTTGGGTTCTTTCCAAATTTCCTCTTGTGATTGAGTTCTAGCTTCAGAGCATTGTGGTCTGAAAATATGCAGGGAATGATCCCAAACTTTTGATACTGGTTGAGACCTGATTTAGGACCGAGGATGTGATCTATTCTGGAGAATGTTCCATGTGCACTAGAAAGAATGTGTATTCTGTTGCTTTGGGATGAAATGTTCTGAATATATCTATGATGTCCATCTGGTCCAGTGTGTCATTTAAGGCCTTTATTTCCTTGTTGATCTTTTGCTTGGATGATCTGTCCATATCAGTGAGGGGAGTGTTAAAGTCCCCTACTATTATTGTATTATTGTTGATGTGTTTCTTTGATTTTGTTATTAATTGGTTTATATAGTTGGCTGCTCCCACGTTAGGGGCATAGATATTTACAATTGTTAGATCTTCTTGTTGGACAGATCCTTTGAGTATGATATAGTGTCCATCTTCATCTCTTATTATAGTCTTTGGTTTAAAATCTAAGTGATCTGATATAAGGATTGCCACTCCTGCTTTCTTCTGATGTCCATTAGCATGGTAAATTCTTTTCCACCCCCTCACGTTAAATCTGAAGGTGTCTTCGGGTTTAAAATGAGTTTCTTGTAGGCAACTTATATATGGGTTTTGTTTTTTTATCCATTCCAATAACCTGTGTCTTTTGATTGGTACATTTAGCCCATTAACATTCATGGTAACTATTGAGAGATGTGAATTTAGTTCCATTGTATTGCCTGTAACGTGACTGTTATTGTATATTGTTTCTGTTCCTTTCTGATCTACTACTTTTAGGCTCTCTCTTTGCTTAGAGGACCCCTTTCTATATTTCCTGTAGAGCTGGCTTGGTGTTTGCAAATTCTTTCAGTTTTTGTTTGTCCTGGAAGCTTTTTATCTCTCCTTCTATTTTCAATGATAGCCTAGCTGGGTATAGTATTCTTGGCTGCATGTTTTTCTCGTTTAGTACTCTGAATATATCATGCCAGCTCTTTCTGGCCTGCCAGGTCTCTGTGGATAAGTCTGCTGCCAATCTAATATTTTTACCATTGTATGTTACAGACT
>NW_022635356.1:0-274 GCF_010015895.1 Lontra canadensis | reverse complement strand
TTGTCACTAAGACTTGTAAATTTGACTATTAGGTGACGGGGTGTGGACCTATTCTTATTGATTTTGAGTGGGGTTCTCTGAACCTCCTGGATTTTGATGCTTGTTCCCTTTGCCATATTGGGGAAATTCTCTCCAATAATTCTCTCCAATATACCTTCTGCTCCCCTCTCTCTTTCTTCTTCTTCTGGAATCCCAATTATTCTAATGTTGTTTCGTCTTATGGTGTCACTTATCTCTCGAATTCTGCCCTCGTGGTCCAGTAGTTGTTTGTCCC
>NW_022635355.1:0-2419 GCF_010015895.1 Lontra canadensis | reverse complement strand
CCTGATTGGATGCTGTTGCGTGGGATTGCGTGCCTGTGGATCAGTCTTTGTATAAGCCCCAGGAGACTGGTGTCTGAGTCCCTGTGAGC
The DNA here is from genome assembly GCF_010015895.1 of Lontra canadensis. Taxonomy (NCBI): domain Eukaryota; kingdom Metazoa; phylum Chordata; class Mammalia; order Carnivora; family Mustelidae; genus Lontra; species Lontra canadensis. The sequence goes on along the minus strand of NW_022635355.1, from coordinate 2,330 downwards.
AGGAACGGTCACCTCTTACCTGGATGCAGTATCTCGCACTATGAGCTACCACAGGCGATGGGAGTGATGAAAGACTGGCTAATAGGAAGTAAGGAGAACTGTAAGGAATGATGGAATAGGGGCACCTGGCTGGCTCAGTTGATAGAGCACGAAACTCTTGATCTCAGAGTGGTGGGTTCGAGCCTCACATTGGGCAAAGGGCTTACTAAAAAAAAAAAACCAGTATGGGAAAAGCAGATATAAAGAGCAGCTACTAATCTACTAGGGCCGAGATGCCAATTAACTGTTCCCCAAGGCCTAAGGGGTGCATTTTTGAAGCTGCCACATGCCTATATCCCGTGACCATCGGCCCCTTTTATTTTCAACACTACCCCAAGGCTTGGCTCAAAAAAGTGTCATCTTGTGGTTAATTGTGGAACACGAGCCTCTCCGGACAGGGCCTTCTTGGGAAGCCAAGACTCGGCTGCAAAGTTTCCACTTGAGCTCTAATTTCTCCTAGTATTTCTCCTGCACTCCTCCTTTACAAGGGTTTCACTTTGATGAGGAGGACAAAGGCAAGAACGATGTTGTTGAAATGAAACTTAGAGCTTGCAGTCCAGGGATATTCGTTAAAGACTAGAAGCAACGTTGTCTTGACGATAGCTAGATCTTCACGGTCCTGTAAGACCCTGCTTTGCACATACAGAAATTCCTTAGAAACCTATGTTATCTCTACCTCGCCTCCCTCCCCAAACTTAAAATATATAGTCAGTCACCCCCACACTCAGGTGCAGCTCATCTGCCTATGGGGTCTGTCCCCCTACTATAACAAAATCACCTTTTTTGGACCAGAAACCTCCAAGAATTCTTCCTTGGCCGTTTGCTATTGAACCAAACTTCAAATCACATCCACTTCCCTGAAGTGTTGAAATTTGACCAACTGGCAGGAAGATTTGAAACCATATTCCAGAAAGGTGTATTAGAGTAAAAGCTGGTGATCATCTAGCCCTTGTTTTATGACCGTTATCCCAAGGAATATTTAAATCTCCGCTTATCCAAAGGGATGCTTGGAATCCCGCGGGCCATGCCTGATTTGTTTGGTAACCAGCGCCCCCTGTCGGTTAGTGTCTGCTCTGCCCCCAGCCGCGCCACCGCCCAGTTTTCTCAGCAGGGGCAGGAGCAGGAGGCACGTCTGCCCTCTGCCGCGGTGGGAGTCAGATCGTGTGGACCCGCAAGTCCTAACGCTGTCCGCATCAGGGCTGCATCGCGGGGGGTGCCCTTACTCCTCTCATCGCGCGAGCCCCCCTATCCCTCTTCTCCCTCAGCAGCCTCCAAACTTGGTCTTCTGGAGCTTGTCCGTTCTCTCCTGATTGACGCCACTTTGCCGACCTTAAGAACAACCTGTCTGCTCACAGGCACCCTTACATCCTCTCCCCCCGTTTATTTTGCCCTTTCCTGCCGGTTCCTACAGAGCGCTCCGTGGGCGCTCTCCTTCCATGAGTTAGGGCTCTTAGACTCTGCTGGAGTCCAACTGCCTGGTTTCCAATCCCAGCTTCTACCACTGACTCTTGTCACGGCTTTGAGGCCATTGCGAGGTTTGAATATGGACTGGGTATTAGCAGATGTTATGCAAGAGTTACTGGTCATTCGATGTGATAATAGCAGGGCAGTTACTTTTTTTTTTTTTTTTAATGTCCTTCCCTGTTAGGAAAGAATCGGTATTTGAGATTTGGTTTTAAATACTCCAGTTTAAAGAAAAGTGGGGTAGGGGATGGGAGCAAGTGAAACGAGATTGGAAGCATGATAGTAATTGTTTAGGCCAGTGACAGATACATTATATGTTGGTTAATTCTATTCTTTTCTCTACCTTTGGGTAAGTTTGGAAATTCCTCAAATAAGAAAAATTTGCAAAATAAAAATGGTCTCATTCATTACTTGGATAGTGGATAACATGGGGAAGAATTAGTTGGTTATAAAGAAAGGTTACTGGGGAGAAACAGGAGAGAGTTTGCAGTTACATCCAATGGTTCTTGGGGGTACACGGGTGTGGCAGAGGGAGGAAAAGACCAGGTTCCAAGGAGAATATGTATTTGGTGGTACAAAATTATTGCCTCTTAACCTGAATTCTGTCCTGCAGGCACTGGGCATAAAAGGAAATTCTGGCCAGCCTCCCATCCTGGTTGGTTAGCATTACCAGTTAGTCAGGCCCAGCACAAGCCAGTTGGGTAAAGATGTAGAGTTGCAGGAAAGGGACAATGGTCCAATTATTCCAGTGACATTGATATACTTGAGTTCATACACTTGAATGGGGAAATTATATCCAATTGGTAAATTTGGAAAAACTCCAATAG
>NW_022635354.1:0-2419 GCF_010015895.1 Lontra canadensis | reverse complement strand
CATATACAGCAAACGTTTCATATTTTTATTTATTTTATTTTTGCTGATTTTGTGGGATGGGAAATTTTGACAAAAATTGTATCCTAAAGCCGCGTTCTTGGAATGTGTCCAAACAAGGGCTTCCGGGCGAACCAGAAGAGGGCAGCAAAACACTAGTCACTAGACTGTTCCTTGATTTGGGACTGGAAATCAGCAGCAGGCTTTCCTGCCTCTTTGGTTTTTGTGCATTTGCTTGATTAACATAACTCCAGGACCTGCAGCAGGTCCACACATCTTTAAGGAACATACCAAGCCTTTTGTTTTAACCATGATATTTCTCAGCAATGGGATATCAGAGGATATGGCTAAGTTATTCAAACCAGGGTGGAAAAAATAACAAAAACCCACTCCAAATTAATTTTACTAAAGATCCAGTGGAGCCAGAATGAATCATATATACAGAATGAATATCTTACTAAAATTACCAATTTTAAGCTTATTTTCTCCATGTATATTGCATTATTTGCTAAATTCTGCATTCACAAAAATACATGTAGTGTTCAGAGAGAATGATATTGGAAAGGGAAATGATCAAAGTGTGTCTCAACTAGTTATCACAATTGACACTTGTCACCAGGAACATGGCTTCTTTACCCAAATGCGGGCAACAAATGGATATGCATTAATTAACATTTAATGTGCAAAAATAGAGCTGTTATCTCAAATGTAAACACATTTTAAAAATTTTAAGACTCCTGAATAGGAAGGAAGAGACTGACCCATAGGGAAAATGTCATTTGTGTTTCTCTTTCTTTTCTTTTCTTCTTCTTTTTTTTTTTTTTTTTTTTTTAGATTTTATTTATTTGAGGGAGAAAGATTGAGAGCGCACGCATGAGAAGGGCAGAGGCGGACAGGGAGACAGAGAGGCATATTCCCCGCCAAGCAGGGAGCCTGATGACTGGGGATCGAGCCCAGGACACTGAGATCATGACCTGAGCCCAAGTCAGGTGTTTAAAAACTGAGCCACCCAGGAGCCCGTGTCTCTTTAAACAGAGAAATTACAAAGAAGTGTTTCCTTTAAAACTAGCTAAGGGGCAATAACGTCTGTTTCCACCAATGTTATTTGGTATTGTGCCAGAATGTAGATGAATGCAAAGTTAGGAAACAAACAGGAGGAATCAAAGCTACAACAGTGATGCAAAAACACGTTAGGTCCTTCTTTATTTCTGGTTTGTTCACTCAAGGTCATGCCTATGAAATGTAGCAATAGCTCATTTCCTCATTACTCTGCACTGTGCTAATATGTCAAATGATGATAATATGTCCTCTATTACTGATACAAAATTGCTTTGTGTGTGCCTTTTCTAGCTTTTAACTACTTGCACAACTTTCAGCGGACATGAGCCGTAATCTCTGTTGGTCTGTATCATAGGAGGCGTGCTGTGTATGTTTAGACTTCAAGATCCTGCCTTTTCTACTTGTGTGAGGTTTCAGAAGTACTGAAATATTGGTAAGGAAAATCCTAGATTTCAGTACCGGGAACTGTAGATTACCCTGCTCACACAAGGGATCTGAGCTATCACTTTGCAAGGACCCTACAAAGTATCCGCAGATGGTGGATGAGTTTCCAGTCCTCCCACAGGACCGCTCTAGGCGTGGACAGCATGTGGCCCACAGAGGAGCCTCAGGCCAAGCGCACAGCTGCCACAGGTGGATCTCAGCAGCTGGGCGGGCTCCGTCCTGCTGTGTCCGGCCTCAGCTGGGGAGTCCGTGCAAGGACGCCACCTGCCTTGGAAGGGTGGGCTCATGGCAACATGGAAGCCCCAGATAGAAGGCAGGGACACTGGGGGATTTCTGAAACGCAAGAGACATACATCTACTGCTCTAGGAGAATGCTTGCCTGTCTTCAGGAGAATTCCAAGTTTGCACAGAAATGAATGGAACTTTGGGGAAATGATGGAAGGAATGACTGCATAGTTAGCTTTGAGGTCCACACCTGATACGACATTTCTTATTGTGCTGCTGGGCTCCATGGGGCCTCCTGCGATCAGGGTAGCCAGGAGACAAGATAGGAAGAAAGAATGTTTTCAAAAAAATGTTTCCCTCATGAAAGTTTATAGTCTGGGGACGCCTGGCTGGCTCAGCGGAGGAACCTATGACTGGGTCTCAGAGTTGTAAGTCTGAGCCCCACATGGGGCTCAATGCCTTGAGAAATGCCTTGATGGGACAGTGGAGACCCACATTTAAATTTTAATTTAAATTAAAATTTAATTTTAAAATTAAATCTTCAAAACAAAATATGGTCTAGAGGATGTACAATGAAAAGTAAAGTCTCCCTTGTTCCGACCCAGAGGTAGCCAGGGGAGATGGCTGGCACCCACTGCACCCCCATTCCTCTTCCTCAGTTCAGCCTTCAAGCCCAAGAGATCTGTGAACCCCC
>NW_022635353.1:0-2421 GCF_010015895.1 Lontra canadensis | reverse complement strand
ATATGAACAGACACTTCTCCAATGAAGACATACAAATGGCTATCAGACACATGAAAAAATGTTCATCATCACTAGCCATCAGGGAGATTCAAATTAAAACCACACTGAGATATCACCTTACACCAGTTAGAATGGCCAAAATTAGCAAGACAGGAAACAACATGTGTTGGAGGGGATGTGGAGAAAGGGGAACCCTCTTACACTGTTGGTGGGAATGCAAGTTGGTGCAGCCTCTTTGGAGAACAGTGTGGAGATTCCTCAAGAAATTAAAAATAGAACTTCCCTATGACCCTGCAATTGCACTACTGGGTATTTACCCCAAAGATACAGATGTAGCGAAAAGAAGGGCCATCTGTACCCCAATGTTTATAGCAGCAATGGCCACGGTGCCAAACTGTGGAAAGAACCAAGATGCCCTTCAACGGATGAATGGATAAGGAAGATGTGGTCCATATACACTTTGGAGTATTATGCCTCCATCAGAAAGGATGAATACCCAACTTTTGTAGCAACATGGACGGGACTGGAAGAGATTATGCTGAGTGAAGTAAGTCAAGCAGAGAGAGTCCATTATCATATGGTTTCACTTATTTGTGGAGCATAACAAATAGCATGGAGGACATGGGGAGTTAGAAGGCATTTGGGGGAAATTGGAAGGGGAGGTGAACAATGAGAGACTATGGACTCTGAAAAACAATCTGAAGGGTTTGAAGAGGTGGGGGGGTGAGAGGTTGGGGGAACCAGGTGGTGGGTATTAGAGAGGGCACGGACTGCATGGAGCACTGGGTGTGGTACAAAAACAATGAATACTGTTATGCTGAAAATAAATAAAAAAAATTAAAAATAAAAAAAATGTGATAAGCAAAAAAAAAAAAAAAGAGTATTTATACTCTGACCCCAAAAATCCCAGTTGTGAGGATTGCCTTAGAGAAATAATTTGAAAGAAAAAAATTGCCTTCCTCACTGAAATCAGTAATTTCTGCCTTAAATGCACTAGGATACCTAGTTTGAAATTTATCATCATCATCAATATCATCATTATTTTGGGATCTACAGTATCTATCAGCACCTATCATGCTGGATACATACTAGAAGACTGTAAAGTGAATGGATGAATATTTGGCAAAATTTATGAGCTTGATGGATTTATCTACCAGTTTGAAGATATTCAGGAGAGATACAGGCTTGTGAAAAGTTTACATTTAAACAAATAGCATGGACATTCAAAGAGATTGCAACTATGTAAAAAATATATAATATATAAATTATTTTAATTATAACATTTTAGTTATATATAATTCATATAAATATACAACTAATATAATAAACTATATCATATATTCATAAAAGACTACAGGGGAACAGTAAAAAATGAAATGATATATATTAGATAGATAGAATAAGAACTCATTTCTCATCTTTAAAAATGCATTTAATACTATTGAGTTCTCACATATACACAGATTATTTATTTATTTATTTATTTGTCAGAGAGAGAGAGCGAGCGAGTGAGCACAGGCAGATAGAGTGGCAGGCAGAGACAGAGAAGCAGGCTCCCTGGCGCGCAACGAGCCCGATGTGGGACTCGATCCTAGGATGCTGGGATCATGACCTGAGCCAAAGGCAGCCGCTTAACCAACCGAGCCACCCAGGCGTTTCTCACATATACACAGATAATTTAAATAAAGAAGTATAAGTCAAGTGCCTGCTATATAAAGACAAGAGTCTAGTGAAATAAAATTTCTATTTTTATTCATTATTAAAATTAATAATTTCTGATATAAATCAGTGTTGCAGTGTTTCAACTTTGTATTGATAATGTATCACTTTCCCCTCCCCTTTTTTCTTAATAGATTATAGATCAAATAACTCCAGAAAAATTAATAGAGTGGACAAGCCCTGGGCATATGAAAGAAAGGAATGTGATATTGCACTTGCCCCGGTTTGAAGTGGAGGATGGTTATGATCTGGAGGCCGTCTTGTCAGCCATGGGGATGGGGGAAGTCTTCAGCGTGTGCAGAGCTGACTATCCTGGGATGTCCTCACACTCCAGGCTGCACGCGCAGAAGTTCCTGCACAGGTCCTTCGTGGTGGTAACCGAGGAAGGCACTGAGTCTTCGGCAGCCACCGGTGTGGGCTTTGCTCTCACCTCAGCGCCAGGTTGTGAACATTTTCATTGCAATCACCCTTTCCTATTCTTCATCAAGCACCAGGAATCCAACAGCATCCTCTTCTTTGGTAGATTTTCTTCTCCTTAGGATAGTCATTGCTTTGGCAGAAAACGAGTGGTGGAGTATTATTGAGACTATGGAAATAGCCCAGCCTTCAAACTCAACACACACAAAACAGATAATCATATCAAAAAATGGGCAAAATATGAACAGACACTTCTCCAATGAAGACATACAAATGGCTATCAGA
>NW_022635352.1:0-2423 GCF_010015895.1 Lontra canadensis | reverse complement strand
TTTCTCCATGGAACACTTCAGGAAGTAAGAGCTCTGATCACGTAGCCCTAAACTGTCTTCCCAATTTCCTTTTGGTATTCCTTGAACGACATGATTTTGATATGTCTCACAATTTTAACCCTGGAAATGCTCTCATTTTAAATAACTTAATTAGAAGTGTAATACTGCATGTGATAGATCACAGGGACGGCTGAGTTTAAAAAGATCGGGATATCACCTATCAGTCCATTAGCTGTCTAATTTCAGTCTAACCAAAATTAGATTAATGCACTTGTTGTGTTTGTTTGTTTTGATAGTCTCCTTAGCTTGACTGTTAAAACTCTATTTTTTTTTAATTTTTAGAGAAGAACATGATCAGCATTGTGGTTTTTTTACATCTTTTATTTTTTTATTTTTGTTTTGTTTTTGTTTTTTTAAATTAGGTTCAATTAGCCAACATATAGTAGATCATTAGTTGCAGATGCAGTGTTCAATAATTTATCAGTTGTGTATACATCATCATTCCTTTTACATTGGTTCCTTGCTCTAGTCTGTTGAGGTTGACATTTTTAAAAATCTTCAATTTGTGGCTTTACATTTTAACTATCCATTCTGAAATATCTCACCTTTATATTGTATGGGTTAAGCCCCACATACAGTGGTGACTAAAATGGCAGAGTTGTGCCAAGCAGTTGTATATCCTAAAGAGAGACCGATAAAGAATGTGTTGTATTTATATTTGTATATATGATTTATAATACACTATATATACTTTATATGTATCCCATTATATTTATGTGAATAAACTGTGATTAAGTTCAAAAGGAGAAGTGTGTTATAAGATTGTGCACCATGTGGCTCTGGCATAGTTGGTAATTAGGGATTCTGAAATGGCTTTTTAGAGGAAGTCATCTTTAAGCTTAGATCTGGAACACAGGCATTAGCTAGGAGAAGAGAGGTAGGCAGAGTAATGGGGTCCACATTCTGGAGAGATGAAATAGTGGATTTTATGGTTGGAAGCGAGTAAAACTTATTATATCCACATACTATCACCTTGTTATTCCAAGTTGTTACTAGACATGGGCATAGAACAGAGGCAAGGTAAGAGTACTTCAATGTCATCCCCAGAAATCTGCCCATGCTGGCATCTGTTCATGAATCCACACCCACCTCAGTGTCTACAAGTCACATCATGTCTGCATCTTCCTTCCTATCTCTCCAGCTGGGCCAGCCCCACGTGGCCAAAGTGTCATGGGAAACCTTGTCCGTGTGCATTCTGGAAATACAAGGAGTCGATACTGGAGTGGCTCTCAAATTGTTGCGTTAGTGGTTTGTATAAAATAAGGTAGTGAGCAGATTTGACAATACCAGACTGAGGTAGAATATCAATCTATTATTAAGAGCAATGTCACTGGGGAGATTAACTCACATTAATATGTCTTTCCACATATTTAGACGATGTAAATAATAATATTCACCTAATGGAGCTGTGATAAAATTAACTGGCATAAAGTATTTAGAACGCTTGGTTTGATGTGTGAAACCGACTAGGTTGCATAATAAATATTAATTCTTCTTTCTTTGAATCTTTTAAAGGGTTGATATTAATAATACCTCCTTCGTAGCAGAGGGTTAAATGAAGCACCTAATAGGAAAAGGGATTTCATTAATCCTTAAACCTTATCCAAATTTACATTACCCATCCTTTCAATATTATTTGGGCTAAGATTAGTTATTATTGTTTCAATCAGAAGAACAAGCCCTCCAAGGGAATTCAGAGAGACTGAATGCTGTGGGTTGAATGAATTCTAAAATCATAGAGTCTCTACTTGTAAAGCCATTACTTGCTTTTCTAGCCTTGCTTTTCAGTGAGTGCCTGGTATATTGTGATTCTAGAAGAAGGGAGCAAAAGAATTCCTCTTACCTTTACCATGAGAAGGGAAAACAGTGTATGGAGCCCGTCTCTTCTGTTATGTTCATTAGGGATAGAAGCCAGCAGATGAGGTCTGACTGCTATGCTGGAGAGGGAGAGAAGGACCATGAGCCTGGAGAGGATGCCTCGTGGGACAGAGGCTTTAGTAACCTTCCCCACAAAGGCCAAGGCAATGGTAAATTGCTCTGCTATCTAGGGTCTTACCCATAAGTTCCATCTCCCAGGAGGGTAGTTGGATAGTTGTTGGATCTCCCCTGTTACCAGGTAATGAGTCCAAACTAAACTTGTTCTTGCACTTGGGATCTCCTGTCAATGGGAGATCTGAGGTATTGCTGCCAAAATGAAGATCAATATTAAACCCTTAATCAATATTCTCAGCGTCCAATGTAATTTCCTAGGAAATAGCAGGCTCACTAATGAAGGTCACTTATCCGTCCTACTTCAAGGATTTGAGTCTCACCAGATGTCATAGCTGGGCCAGCTCAAGTCCCAAATTATTATTGTCCTGGGG
>NW_022635351.1:0-2423 GCF_010015895.1 Lontra canadensis | reverse complement strand
AACCTAGGAAAAAGAATATCTGTAATATTGATAATGCTTATTAAATGCTATTAAGCTAAATTCAAAATGGTAATATGCAAATTATGTATAAGTTACATTATTTAGAGGACTTTTCTCATTATGAGAAATATACATTTACAAAGCAATTTAAAGGGGATAAAATAAAGAGGAGGTTGATCTTTGTAAGCAAAACCACATAGGACAACTTTGTAATGGGGCAGGACATGGATCAGAGTTCATTGAGAGGATCTGGAACTGATGTGTGTATTCTCTACACTATTGATTAAAGTTGTATTATTGCAGGGAACAAGAGAAAATAAGAATAAGACTGAAATATATAGGAAACAAGAAACATCATGAAATGACAATATAGAAGAACTAAACTAATTTATTGAGGCATAAATAATTGGTCTAAATTCTTGACTCTGTTTCATCTCTGCTACATTTTTAATTAATAGGTTTAATACTTTTCTATTTAGTTTTGAGCGGTTAAAAATGACCATTTTTATTTCATAATTGTTGCCTAAAATATTTAGTGTTAAGATAGGATTCTTTTTAAATATAAATTTAAAATGTAAATATCTGCATCTATTTTCCATCTGTGTTAAGACAGGAAACCCAATGAATTCCCTTAAATTTCTGAAACTTGATTTATCATCAGCAACTCTCTGTAGTCGTATTGATGGTTGTATCAAACTCAAGAGACTTTGGTCAGGAATAAATAAAATAAACTACTGGCACCAATCTCACATATGGTAGGTTCCACCCTGGGGAGATAATCAATAGAAGTGTATAGTCCTATCCTCTCTGCCATGTATGGACCTTCTTCAGGTTCAAGCCTTCGTTCTCCAACTGACTAAGAAACCATCTCTTTCCCTTTTACTCCACTCCCTATTGACATTAATGCTGATGCCAGACCCAAAAGTTCAAGTGAAGTTTAAATGATTGAAGCAGGTGCAAATCTTTTGCAAAGTAAATAGACTGGCTTTCATAATGCCAATGGGTAAAATTAAAATAATGGTGAAATAATCTAATCATTTTACATGAAAATGTAATTCTTCACATTAGAGTTTGGAACCAGATATTCAATATCTAAAGTTGCTTCCGTGTCAGATGCAGTACCTCTTTAACTATAAACACAACCAGCTTTCCCAGTTTTTCCTCTTCAAGTTGACCATGACCACCCAATAATTGAAAATCAACTGCTTCACATAGACCCAGAACCCTGATGTATTTCCCAGTAGATTAGGAGATGCACATGTGCAATAATTTGAGTACATGTAAATTACTAAGTGAAATAACTTTTTTATAACTTTAGTATATTATTCCAAGAATGCATGGACATTGCATCAACAGACCATAGGATAAAATGGTGGTCCCATAACCTATGCCTCTTGACACCTGAGGCAGATACTTTAAAGCCATTTACATTTTTTACCAGTACTTCCTCAGTTTTTTTTTTAAGATTTTATTTATTTATTTGACAGAGGTCACAAGTAGGCATATAAGCAGGCAGAGAGAGGGAGGAAGCAGGCTCCCTGCTGAGCAGAGAACCTGATGTGGGGCTTGATCCCAGGACCCTAAGCTCATGACCTGAGCCAAAGGCAGAGGCTTTAACTCACTGAGCCACCCAGGTGCCCCCTTCCTCAGTTTTTTTTTTTAATAATACACTCATCTCTAATGCTTGATTCCTAAATCCAAAATACCATGCCATGATTTATAACTCAGGCCACTGCGGATGAAGAATCATCTCCTTCCTACATCATCAATGTTTTCCCCTCCCCTCCCCATTCTGTCAGCATAGTTACATACCACATTATGGTTGAGGATATGCATTTAGAACTTTGTTCCATCTCCTAAAATTTAGTGTCCAAATGTAAAATATACAACAGTATTTGAAACATGAGATTTTGTATGTATGACTGCATAGATTGCTTCTCATATAACCATAATTTCTATCAAGGAGAGTTTAAGATATCAGCCTACATCATTTTGAGGATTATCAAGAAACTGTTTCAAGACAGTATTCACTATTTTCAAGAAAATACCCTTTAATAGATTGTTTATTTTATTTTTCTGTGGTATTTACATCATCATTCAATATTGTCATTCATATATTGGTGTAGAAAAAGTTCTTTTAATGAGATTAACTTAAAAATAAATAATCTATCCAAAAGAAATTGATGTCATACACATTTACAGAAATGCCCATAAGTATATGTTGGGTCATCTTTTATTATTCCTCTCATTCTTTTATCTGTCCTAAGTGTCAAATTTTGTGTTGAAAATTTTGCTTTCTGATCGATTTTCATTAATTTATCTTTTGAAACTTTGATTAAATTTATTATATTAACTATTATCATTTATTTTCCTGATTTTTTTATTGTTATTTGGCCCTTCATTTTATAGAACACATGACATTT
>NW_022635350.1:0-2424 GCF_010015895.1 Lontra canadensis | reverse complement strand
AAATGCCCCAATCAAAAGACACAGGATATCAGAATAGATTAAAAAAAAAAAAAATCAATATGCTGTCTACAAGAAACTCATTTTAGACTCAAAGACACCTCCAGATTTAAAGTGAGGGGGTGGAAAACAATTTACCATGCTAATGGACATCAGAAGAAAGCAGGAGTGGCAATCCTTATATCAGATCAATTAGATTTGAAGCCAAAGACTGTAATAAGAGAAGAGGAAGGGCACTATATCATACTCAAATGGTCTGTCCAACAAGAAGCTCTAACAGTTTTAAATATCTATGCACCTAACATGGGAGCAGCCAACTATATAAACCAATTAATAACAAAATCAAAGAAATACATTGACAATAATACAATAATAGTAGGGGACTTTAACACTCCCCTCACTGAAATGGACAGATCATCCAAGCAAAAGATCAACAAGGAAATAAAGGCCTTAAATGACACACTGGACCAGATGGACATCACAGATATATTCAGAACATTCCACCCAAAGCAACAGAATACACATTCTTCTCTAGTGCAGATGGACCATTCTCCAGAATAGATCACATCCTGGGTCCTAAATCAGGTCTCAACTGGTATCAAAAGATTGGGATCATTCCCTGCACAATTTCAGACCACAATGCTCTGAAGCTAGAACTCAATCACAAAAGGAAATTTGGAAAGAACCCAAATACATGGAGACTAAACAGCATCCTTCTAAAGAATGAATGGGTCAACCAGGAAATTAAAGAAGAATTGAAAAAAATTCATGGAAACAAATGATACTGAAAACACAAGAGTTCCAAATCTGTGGGACAGAGCAAAGGCCGTCCAGAGAGGAAAATATATAGTGATACAAGCCTTTCTCAAGAAACAAGAAAGGTCACAAATACACAACCTAACCCTACACCTAAAGGAGCTGGAGAAAGAACAACAAAGAAAGCCTAAACCCAGCAGAAGAAGAGAAATCATAAAGATCAGAGCAGAAGTCAATGAAATAGTAACCAAAAAAAAAAAAAAAAAAAAAAAAAAAATAGAACAAATCAATGAAACTAGAAGCTGGTTCTTTGAAAGAATTAATAAGATTGATAAACCCCTGGCCAGAATTATCAAAAAGAAAAGACAAAGAACCCAAATAAATAAAATCATGAATGAAAGAGGAGAGATCACAACTAACACCAAAGAAATACAACAAATATAAGAACATACTATGAGCAACTCGACGCCAAGAAATTTGACAACCTTGAAGAAATGGATGCATTCCTAGAGACATGTAAATGACCACAACTGAACCGGGAAGAAATAGAAAACCTGAACAGACCCATAACCAGTAAGGAGATTGAAAGACTCATCAAAAATCTTCAAACCAACAAGAGCCCAGGGCCAGAAGGCTTCCCGGGGGAACTCTACCAAACATTTAAAGAAGAATTATTTCCTATTCTCCTGAAACTGTTACAAAAAATAGAAATGGAAGGAAAACTTCCAAACTCATTTTATGAGGCCAGCATCACCTTGATCCCAAAACCAGACAAGGATCCCATCAAAAAAGAGAATTACAGAGCAATATGCTTGATGAACACAGGTGCAAAAATTCTCACCAAAATACTAGCCAATAGGATCCAACAGTATATTAAAAGGATTATTCACCACGACCCAGTGGGATTTATTCCAGGGCTGCAAGTTTGATTCAACATCCGCAAATCAATCAATGTGATACAATACATTAATAAAAGAAAAAACAAGAAATATAGGATACTTCAAGAGATGCTGAAAAAGCATTTGACAAAGTATAGCATCCCTTCCTGATCAAAACTCTTCAAAGTGTAGGGATAGAGGGCACATACCTCAAAATCATCAAAACCATCTATGAAAAACCCACTGCAAATATCATTCTCAAAGGAGGAAAACTGAAAGCTTTTCCACTAAGGTCAGGAACATGGCAGGGATGTCCATTATCACCACTGCTATTCAATATAGCACTAGAAGTCCTAGCCTCAGCCATCAGACAACAAAAAGAAATTAAAGGCATCCAAATCAACAAAGAAGAAGTCAAACTATCACTCTTCACAGATGATATGATATTATATGTAGAAAACCCAAAAGGCTCCACTCCAAAACTGCTAGAGCTTGTACAGGAATTCAGTAAAGTGTTAGGATATAAAATCAATGCACAGAAATCAGTTGCATTTCTTTACACCAACAACTAGACAGAAGAAAGAGAAATTAAGAAGTCAATTACATTTACAATTGCACCCAAATCCATAAGATACCTAGGAATAAACCTAACCAAAGAGGCAAAGAATCTATACTCAGAAAACTATAAAGTACTCATGAAAGAAATTGAGGAAGACACAAAGAAATGGAAAAATGTCCCATGCTCCTGGATAGGAAAAACAAATATTGTGAAAATGTCTATGCTACCTAAAGC
>NW_022635349.1:0-2424 GCF_010015895.1 Lontra canadensis | reverse complement strand
GGGGTTTCTTTTAGCCAAAGAGCACTGGTGTTTCTTGTTCCTGAAATGGGCAGCATGTGGGAGATTGGGCTAGTAACATCATTTTCAACATCCATAGATGACAGGGTCTTAGAGCAATACCCTCTGCTTGAAACTGAGGAATCCTGCTGAATCCTTGGGACTGTAGGATAGGTAGGGCAAGTGAGTCCCTCAAAATTTAGTTTCAGAAGGATGTGGACATCAGGAGGTCTGGGACATTTGAAGGTGCCCAGCAGAGAATGATTGTGCATAGATTGGGCCACAGGATTTGGAAGTAAGGTGGCCTCATTTCTGTGAGAAAAGAAAATGAATTGAGACATTTGCTTTCCAGATTAAGTCCATTTGAAAAGTAGGACATGGCCCTTCAGATTGCTATTCCCATTCTCTGGCTGTATTTCTAACTTTACCTTTATTCATATTCAGGGGTGATGGGGCTGTAACTCATGCAGACAGCATGCAGAAATTGATAGACCATTTCTCCTCTGTTCCTATGCTAAGCAAGAGCAATCAGCATCTGATACCTCCATAAAAGATGGCCTTCCTGTCCCAGAGCACTGGCTTCTTGGCCAGCTGGAGTAAGCCCAGGTATGGGTAGCCAGCTTGCCTGCCACCCCTGGCTGCCCAGGGTGGGCATTCTGAAGAGCAGATGGTTTGCACATGCACAGTGTGCTCCAGGACCTGGTCAGAAAGAGCTCTTTCAGATACTGCCCAAAGCCTGTTTCCAAACACTTGAGCCTTAGCCTGAGCAACCACTTGAAAGAACTGAACTAACACTGCCTGGATCTCCTGGTTGGAAAGGGTGGGGGTGGGGAGCAAAGGCCAGAAGCTTTCCTTCACTTTCTGAAGGAAGAATGCAGGCTTTTTCTAACAGGGAAATGTGGTCAATGGAAGTTTCCCTCTGCACAAGCCTGCCACTTTTTCTTGGTCTTGAGACTGTCAGCTTGCTAGGAAGTTGTGCTAGTCACTTCATCTTCAACATTATCCCATTCTCATCTCTAATGATGCCTGGCCTCATTTGGCTTACTGAGATGCCTCTGTTTTGAGGACCAGAAGGTGTGGGCATGTAGAGTATTGTTCAGGTCCTGGTGAGGGCAGAAAGAGCATATTCAATGAATATTGACTGAAGGCCCAGTTCCATACTTGGCTTCCCAAGTATCTCTTTTCTATCCTTTGGATGTTTTCTCAATCTAGGTTCTCCCTGGGGGCCATCCAGGTCCACTGTCTCAGAGTGATACCCTCTGCATTCAGCTGGGAGTCTGCCCAAGTCCTTGAGACTGTGGGACAGTTTGGGTCATAGGGCCCCTCTTACTATGGCCTCTGAGCTATTTTGACCATGGCAGGATCAGGCATTTGAAGGTACCCAACAGTGAATATTTTTTTATTTTTTATTTTTTGGTTTTTATTTTTTGTTAACATATAATATATTATTAGCCCCAGGGGTACAGGTCTATGGATCATCGGGCTTACACACTTCACAGCATTCACCATAGCCAACAGTGAATATTTGTGTATAGGCATGGCCAGAAGATTTGGGCTGGGGAGCTGCCTTCATTTTTATGGTAAAGGAAAACAAGGTTAGACATCTCATTCCCAGATTCATTTTACTTCCATTTGAATTGTAGAAGTTTGACTCTTATTGCCAATATTCCCATTTTCTTGCTATTTTTCTTTTTTTTTTAAAGATTTTATTTATTTATTTGACAGAGAGATCACAAGTAGGCAGAGAGGCAGGCAGAGAGAGAGGGGGAAGCAGGCTCCCCGCTGAGCGGAGAGCCCGATGCGGGGCTCGATCCCAGGACCCTGAGATCATGACCTGAGCCGAAGGCAGCGGCTTAACCCACTGAGCCGCTCAGGCGCCCCTCTTGCTATTTTTCTAACCAGGTATTGGGTCACCATCAGGGATCATGGTGCTGTCACTTACACTGCCAGTGCCCAGGAAGTGGTGCCCAGTCCCCTGTCTGGTCCTGGGCTAAGCAAGAGTTGTTACTGAGAGGGAAGTGCAGTGATGGGTAGCCAGCTTGCCTCCATCCACTGGTTGATTGAGATGCCTTCACTTTGAAGAACAGACTATTCTTACATGGCAACATGTCCCTAGAGCTAGTCAGTGCAGAAAGAACTTTTCCAAGGAATACTGCACCAAGAAACAGTTCCAAATACTTGGTCGTCAGGTGGAAGAACAAAACTGCTATCACTGAATCACTGTGCTGCTACCTTTTGAAAGCAGGAATAGCAGCCTCCACCAGAAACATTCCTTCCCATCATGGAGGAAGATTGCAGGCCTCTGGCTAAAGCTTTCCTGGGGTAACAAATGGAAGTTTCCCTTATCACAAGTCTACAGATGATTCTTATTCCCCAAACTGCCAACTTGTTAGGGGATTGTGCGAGTCACTTCATGCTTAACATGAT
>NW_022635348.1:0-2429 GCF_010015895.1 Lontra canadensis | reverse complement strand
CTCCTCCTGAGATACCTCAGAGTTCCAGACACTCCAGATGGCTGGTAACTTCACTGTGCAAGGCACCTTGGAATCCCACCTTGGAATGGTTCTCTGATTTTGATCCTGTTTGATTTAGGTCCTCTCTCGGAGTTAGACACTGTCTTCCAACCTGCAACACACATTTTCCTCAAGTCTTATTATCTTACCATTCTTGAGGTTTCATTCTGGAATTCTTTTTTGAGGTTTAAGTGTCAATATGAACTTTTAAAATTTAGTGAAGCTTAAGTCATTTGGATTATTTTGA
Source organism: Lontra canadensis (assembly GCF_010015895.1). Lineage (NCBI taxonomy): Eukaryota > Metazoa > Chordata > Mammalia > Carnivora > Mustelidae > Lontra > Lontra canadensis. The sequence continues at coordinate 2,143 of NW_022635348.1, read as the reverse complement.
CAGGCAACCCATTGACTCCCGACCTGTGATTCCTCACTTGTACAGGGGTGTGTTGCTGCCTTCAAGTCATGGACAAACCCCTCTGAGGAGGAGGAAAATGGTGACTTTGATCTTTTTTATCGTCTTCATTGTCCGCCTGTTTGCTAGTTTGGGAGTATGTCAAAGTGAAAAAGGAGAAGTAGTCTGTTTTCTCTTCAAAGATAGAACCCGCTTGTGAATCAACATTTGAATCATATACTAAGATACAGAACAATTTTGGAATCTGTATAATTGTTTATGAAAATAAACATGGAGTCAGAAATTACGTTTCTGGAAATACTTTGATGAGCTAAAATATTTCCCACTTTTGTTAATCCAAACTGGGTATCTTTCAAACCTTGAATGGGAGATATTAAAATGGGTACTGAGAAAGTGGTTTCTGTAGGCCAGTTAGTTTGGAAAATTCTGCAAATTATGCCCTCCTTTGGTGGCCCCGTGACGCATGTTATATATTCAAGGCTATGAAAACTCTTGCAGAAAGAATTATACTGAACTTGCTCATCTCAGTGTTTTTCAAACATTTTTTTTTTCCCCTGAGCCAGTTTTTGTTACAGAAACCAGTTTAAGAAATGCCGATCCAGTCATCCCAGAGTTTAACTTACTATCTATTTATGTTTGCCGAGAAAGTTGCAGAAAGGGCCTCAAGGTAAAGGCTAGTCATCTCACTTGTAACAGGCTTTTTGGCTCTTTGTGATTCTGACAATGTCTTTGTGGCAGAACTGACTTCAAGGTTTTATTAGTATCCTTAAAGATGGACACAGATAATGTCAGAATTCACAAAAAAATGGCTGTATAAACCACAATGAATTTATTCATTTGTATTGGAGGATGTCTTTCCCAAAGACTGGGATGCCCATGAACTTAAATAAATGTAACTTAGAAGGTCAGAGATAAGTTGGGAGAATTATTGGCAAGATTTAGACAGGCTAAGGACTGACAACAAGGTGGGGATTTATTCAAGGTGGGGACTTTCCTAGTTTTAACTCTGGAGTGCCCTCCTCCTGAGATACCTCAGAGTTCCAGACACTCCAGATGGCTGGTAACTTCACTGTGCAAGGCACCTTGGAATCCCACCTTGGAATGGTTCTCTGATTTTGATCCTGTTTGATTTAGGTCCTCTCTCGGAGTTAGACACTGTCTTCCAACCTGCAACACACATTTTCCTCAAGTCTTATTATCTTACCATTCTTGAGGTTTCATTCTGGAATTCTTTTTTGAGGTTTAAGTGTCAATATGAACTTTTAAAATTTAGTGAAGCTTAAGTCATTTGGATTATTTTGACAGGCAACCCATTGACTCCCGACCTGTGATTCCTCACTTGTACAGGGGTGTGTTGCTGCCTTCAAGTCATGGACAAACCCCTCTGAGGAGGAGGAAAATGGTGACTTTGATCTTTTTTATCGTCTTCATTGTCCGCCTGTTTGCTAGTTTGGGAGTATGTCAAAGTGAAAAAGGAGAAGTAGTCTGTTTTCTCTTCAAAGATAGAACCCGCTTGTGAATCAACATTTGAATCATATACTAAGATACAGAACAATTTTGGAATCTGTATAATTGTTTATGAAAATAAACATGGAGTCAGAAATTACGTTTCTGGAAATACTTTGATGAGCTAAAATATTTCCCACTTTTGTTAATCCAAACTGGGTATCTTTCAAACCTTGAATGGGAGATATTAAAATGGGTACTGAGAAAGTGGTTTCTGTAGGCCAGTTAGTTTGGAAAATTCTGCAAATTATGCCCTCCTTTGGTGGCCCCGTGACGCATGTTATATATTCAAGGCTATGAAAACTCTTGCAGAAAGAATTATACTGAACTTGCTCATCTCAGTGTTTTTCAAACATTTTTTTTTTCCCCTGAGCCAGTTTTTGTTACAGAAACCAGTTTAAGAAATGCCGATCCAGTCATCCCAGAGTTTAACTTACTATCTATTTATGTTTGCCGAGAAAGTTGCAGAAAGGGCCTCAAGGTAAAGGCTAGTCATCTCACTTGTAACAGGCTTTTTGGCTCTTTGTGATTCTGACAATGTCTTTGTGGCAGAACTGACTTCAAGGTTTTATTAGTATCCTTAAAGATGGACACAGATAATGTCAGAATTCACAAAAAA
>NW_022635347.1:0-2429 GCF_010015895.1 Lontra canadensis | reverse complement strand
CTCCTCCTGAGATACCTCAGAGTTCCAGACACTCCAGATGGCTGGTAACTTCACTGTGCAAGGCACCTTGGAATCCCACCTTGGAATGGTTCTCTGATTTTGATCCTGTTTGATTTAGGTCCTCTCTCGGAGTTAGACACTGTCTTCCAACCTGCAACACACATTTTCCTCAAGTCTTATTATCTTACCATTCTTGAGGTTTCATTCTGGAATTCTTTTTTGAGGTTTAAGTGTCAATATGAACTTTTAAAATTTAGTGAAGCTTAAGTCATTTGGATTATTTTGACAGGCAACCCATTGACTCCCGACCTGTGATTCCTCACTTGTACAGGGGTGTGTTGCTGCCTTCAAGTCATGGACAAACCCCTCTGAGGAGGAGGAAAATGGTGACTTTGATCTTTTTTATCGTCTTCATTGTCCGCCTGTTTGCTAGTTTGGGAGTATGTCAAAGTGAAAAAGGAGAAGTAGTCTGTTTTCTCTTCAAAGATAGAACCCGCTTGTGAATCAACATTTGAATCATATACTAAGATACAGAACAATTTTGGAATCTGTATAATTGTTTATGAAAATAAACATGGAGTCAGAAATTACGTTTCTGGAAATACTTTGATGAGCTAAAATATTTCCCACTTTTGTTAATCCAAACTGGGTATCTTTCAAACCTTGAATGGGAGATATTAAAATGGGTACTGAGAAAGTGGTTTCTGTAGGCCAGTTAGTTTGGAAAATTCTGCAAATTATGCCCTCCTTTGGTGGCCCCGTGACGCATGTTATATATTCAAGGCTATGAAAACTCTTGCAGAAAGAATTATACTGAACTTGCTCATCTCAGTGTTTTTCAAACATTTTTTTTTTCCCCTGAGCCAGTTTTTGTTACAGAAACCAGTTTAAGAAATGCCGATCCAGTCATCCCAGAGTTTAACTTACTATCTATTTATGTTTGCCGAGAAAGTTGCAGAAAGGGCCTCAAGGTAAAGGCTAGTCATCTCACTTGTAACAGGCTTTTTGGCTCTTTGTGATTCTGACAATGTCTTTGTGGCAGAACTGACTTCAAGGTTTTATTAGTATCCTTAAAGATGGACACAGATAATGTCAGAATTCACAAAAAAATGGCTGTATAAACCACAATGAATTTATTCATTTGTATTGGAGGATGTCTTTCCCAAAGACTGGGATGCCCATGAACTTAAATAAATGTAACTTAGAAGGTCAGAGATAAGTTGGGAGAATTATTGGCAAGATTTAGACAGGCTAAGGACTGACAACAAGGTGGGGATTTATTCAAGGTGGGGACTTTCCTAGTTTTAACTCTGGAGTGCCCTCCTCCTGAGATACCTCAGAGTTCCAGACACTCCAGATGGCTGGTAACTTCACTGTGCAAGGCACCTTGGAATCCCACCTTGGAATGGTTCTCTGATTTTGATCCTGTTTGATTTAGGTCCTCTCTCGGAGTTAGACACTGTCTTCCAACCTGCAACACACATTTTCCTCAAGTCTTATTATCTTACCATTCTTGAGGTTTCATTCTGGAATTCTTTTTTGAGGTTTAAGTGTCAATATGAACTTTTAAAATTTAGTGAAGCTTAAGTCATTTGGATTATTTTGACAGGCAACCCATTGACTCCCGACCTGTGATTCCTCACTTGTACAGGGGTGTGTTGCTGCCTTCAAGTCATGGACAAACCCCTCTGAGGAGGAGGAAAATGGTGACTTTGATCTTTTTTATCGTCTTCATTGTCCGCCTGTTTGCTAGTTTGGGAGTATGTCAAAGTGAAAAAGGAGAAGTAGTCTGTTTTCTCTTCAAAGATAGAACCCGCTTGTGAATCAACATTTGAATCATATACTAAGATACAGAACAATTTTGGAATCTGTATAATTGTTTATGAAAATAAACATGGAGTCAGAAATTACGTTTCTGGAAATACTTTGATGAGCTAAAATATTTCCCACTTTTGTTAATCCAAACTGGGTATCTTTCAAACCTTGAATGGGAGATATTAAAATGGGTACTGAGAAAGTGGTTTCTGTAGGCCAGTTAGTTTGGAAAATTCTGCAAATTATGCCCTCCTTTGGTGGCCCCGTGACGCATGTTATATATTCAAGGCTATGAAAACTCTTGCAGAAAGAATTATACTGAACTTGCTCATCTCAGTGTTTTTCAAACATTTTTTTTTTCCCCTGAGCCAGTTTTTGTTACAGAAACCAGTTTAAGAAATGCCGATCCAGTCATCCCAGAGTTTAACTTACTATCTATTTATGTTTGCCGAGAAAGTTGCAGAAAGGGCCTCAAGGTAAAGGCTAGTCATCTCACTTGTAACAGGCTTTTTGGCTCTTTGTGATTCTGACAATGTCTTTGTGGCAGAACTGACTTCAAGGTTTTATTAGTATCCTTAAAGATGGACACAGATAATGTCAGAATTCACAAAAAA
>NW_022635346.1:0-2431 GCF_010015895.1 Lontra canadensis | reverse complement strand
GTCACCACCCAGAACTCACATCGCCCACTGTGGATCAACACGGGTCAAACCCATGCCCTAACTGGGAACGGAACGAGGGGTTCCAGGTATCCAGAATTTGAATGAGCAGTCGATAATGCGGACAGCTCGGCGTTATTTACCATGTTGGGGTGGTGACGTACATAGACCATGAACTACCAGATGCCAAACACTGCCACATACACTGCCAGTAACTTCCATCTTGTGGTGACTGTACACACATCAGAAAGCCCTACGCAGGTTCCGAATTTTTCTGAAAATGACCGGATTGTACGGGAAGTCACTCCACTGGGGAAATTCGGGGAACCACGTTCAATTCAGGTAGGTCGCCACCTCAGAGGTTGTCCTCCAGCCTAAATGCCACTAAGCAAGAAGTTTCACCTTCTGTGCTGTTTTAAATCCTTTCTGCATTGTGAAGTCTGTAATGATATCTAAAACCACTGAGACTAATAAAAGATTTCCCACATTCATTGCACTGGTAAGGCTTTTCTCCAGTGTGAACACTCTGGTGCGAACGGAGAGCATAACTAACAGTAAATGATTTCCCACATTCATTACACTCATACGGCCGTTCTCCAGTATGAACTCTCTTGTGATAACGGAGGGTAGAACTGGCAGTAAATGATTTCCCACATTCATGGCACTTGTAAGGCCGTTCTCCAGTGTGAACTCTCTTGTGTCGACGGAGGGCAGAACTAGTAGTACAGGATTTCCCACATTCATTGCACTGATAGGGTCTTTCCCCCGTATGAAGTCTCTGGTGCGAACGGAGGGCAGAACTAACAGTAAATAATTTCCCACATTCATTACACTCATAAGGCCTTTCCCCAGTGTGAAGCCTCTGGTGGTAACGGAGGGCAGAACTAGCAGTAAATGATTTCCCACATTCAGTACACTCATAAGGCCGTTCACCTGAGTGAAGCTTTTTGTGTACATTGAGGGTATCTTTCCGGGGAAAGGATTTGCTACATTCAGGGCATTCATAAGGTCTCTCTCTACTATGAACTATCTGGTGAGTACGGTGCTGTTTACTAGTGACAAAAGATTTCCCACATTCACTGCAATTATAAGGCTTTTTTCCAGTATGAAATCTCTGGTGATAACGAAGGGAGGAACTACTGGTGAAAGATTTCCCACATTCATGGCACTCATAAGGCTTTTCTCCAGTGTGAACACTCTGGTGATAACGGAGGGCAGCATTAGTAGTGTAAGATTTCCCACATTCACAGCACTCATAAGGCCGTTCTCCGCTGTGAAGTCTCTGGTGATAACGAAAGGCCGAATTACCAGTAAAAGACTTCCCACATTCACGACACTCATAAGGCCTTTCTCCTGTGTGAACTCTCTGGTGACTACGGAGGGCTGAACTACTAGTACAAGATCTCCCACATTCAAGGCACTGATAAGGCTTTTTCCCGGTGTGAACACGCTGGTGAAAATGGAGGGAATACCTAGCAGTAAAAGACTTCCCACATTCATTACACTCATAAGGCCTTGCACCTGAATGAACCTTTATGTGTACATTGAGGCTAGTTTTTCGCATAAATGATTTGCCACATTCACTGCACTCATAAGGCCTTTCCCCAGTGTGAACTCTCTGATGATAACGTAAGACAAGACTACCAGCAAAAAATTTCCCACATTCACTGCACTCATAAGGCCTAACTCCACTGTGATTTTTCTGGTGATAATGTAGGGCAGAACTACCAGCAAAAGATTTCCCACATTCATTGGATTTATAAGGCTTTCTTTCAGTGTGAACCCTCTGGTGAGAAAGGAGGGCAGACCTACTGGTAACAGATTTCCCACAATCACTGCATTCATAATGTCTTTTCACTGCGTGAGTTCTCTGATGATAACAGAGGGCAGACACAGACGGAAAAGATTTTGCACAAACGCGACACTTATAAAACCTATCTCCAGACTGAACCCTATGAGTTATCGACACTGAGCTACTGCTGACAGATTTTGTACACCCGCTACAAACATAATTATTCCCTCCACTGGGCATATTCTGGACATTAAGGGGGACACATTTGCCACCTAAGGATTTCCCACATTTGCTGCACGTGTACTGCCTGGATCCACCCTGAGTCTTCCCATGTTCATTCAGGGTTGGTCGTTGCCCAAGGGATTTCCCACATGGACCAAACTCATGATGTCGTGCTCCAGTATGATATCTCTGGTGTATGGCAAATAAGGATTTGTACCTGAAAGTTTTCCCACATTCACTGCACACAAAGGACTGTACTCCAAGGTGGACACCCTGGTCCCGAGTATCTCTGTGTTTGGGACCAAAGGCGTTCTTGGATCCACAACAAGTGCCATGACTGCTTCCGCGTCGTAACGTTGCCCTGCACTGGGGTATCGTGTGTGGCTTCTCCCCAGTATGAGTGGCCTCTTGCCCCAGATG
>NW_022635345.1:0-2434 GCF_010015895.1 Lontra canadensis | reverse complement strand
AACAAAGAAATTGGTACATAAACTAGAAATGCAGACAACAAGAATATTATATAATTTATAAGGTAAAGTTATACATCAATAGACACGTACTTCAGAGTCTAGCATCTGAGTGGATTTTCAGCAGAAAAATGATGAGCCTTAACTCCCAGGATAGATGCTATGTATGCTTTTTGTTGGTTAGTCTAAGTGCCACGATCCCTGCCTACCACAGGTGGTGTGTTCCTGATCCTTATGTATAAACATATGTGAGTTTTGAAATCCTAGGTAGGGAGTACCTACCTAAGAAAGGTTAAGGAAGTGTGAATAACCTCCTGATGCTTCTCCAAGGTTCAGCCTTTCAGGCTAAGAGCAACACACCTGAGCAATGTTGAACAAACATTTGTGTTTATTAATATTAAATATTTGTATTAACTATAATACTTAATAAAATACTGAGAGAGAAATATATGACTACCTCTCAGGAAGAGATCCCTGGAAATCCTGAGTGCTGTGACAAATCCTACATTCCTCACTTTAATTATTATTATTAGTGTCACATCAGAATATTCCCTTCTTTTATACTAATGCCATGAACAAAAATAACTTAAAAAAAAAAAAAGCACTCTCACACCTCACTTGGTATATTCAAGTTCAATACCAGCAATTAGAGGTGATCAACTTCCTGTTTAAACTTTTAAAAATGGAGTGCCTGGGTGGCTCAGCCATTAAGCATCTGCCTCCAGCTCAGGTCATGATCCCAGAGTCCTGGGATGGAGCATTGGGCTCCTTGCTCAGGGGGAGTCTGCTTCTTCCTCTCACTCTCCTACTCTCTGATTATGTCTCTCTGTGTGTGTCAAATAAATAAAATCTTTTTTTAATTGAAAAATAAAATAAATAAAAAGATAAAAGATGATTCTTATGTAACTTGGCAGATTTCTTAATTTTCTTTCAAATTCCCCAATACAAACACTGCTGTTCCTAGAAACTTTTCTATGAAAGTTAGAAGAGAAACAGTAAAATTGCCAAAATCTTGTGATATTTCCCCAAAACTGTAAACTGCTGTCCCATCTTGGTGAGTCAGGTTGAAGGAGTGGAAGCAATCTGAGTACAATCATGGGAAAGTCCTTGAGTAGAGAAAAGTAGTACTGTTTGTGCAGAAGTAGCATAGGTGTGTTGGGGGGGGTGGTGAGGGGAAGATTTAGAATCTAGCATGGCAGAGTAGTAGCCCAATCAAGAAACAGAAGAAAATCTCTTGTGTGTGCTTTGTTATATAAAACAGCATACGAACGGCCTAAAAACCAGCAACACAAAGGCACAAGGATAATAATACAACAGATGTGATTTATGAGGTAAAGAAAAGAACTGATTGCCAAACTAACCTACTGTGGATATTCATGAATGCTTTTAAAATTTTAAAATTACAACTTCATCTTTCATTAGCAGACTATTACAGTTTGTTTGGATATAATTATGAGTTATTTGTTTAAAATACTTACAACTGTTACTTTTTCTTCATAGGAAACTTATCTGCCTTTACCAAGATGTTGTCCTTCTCCAGATTTAACACTTTTTATTATTACTGAGGCAACCAATAATTTTATATTTGATGTTGACCTTTTTCGATAATTTTACATTAACATTGTCAAATAGAGCATTATGAACTTTACTTGGATTCTTTGTGCTGTGCTGGGGAGAGGAATATTTTACTTCTACTCTTGAGGTTCTTTGGCTGGTCTAATAATTAAATTGACTTAAAACAGATGAACTGGAATGGCTCAGTGGGTTAAAGCCTCTGCCTTCGGCTCAGATCATGATCCCAGGGTCCTGGGATCAAACCCCACATCAGGCTCTCTCCTCAGCAGGGAGCTTGCTTCCCTTCCTCTCTCTGCCTGTCTCTCTGCCTGCTTGTGATCTCTGTCTGTCAAATAAATAAATAAAATCTTTTAAAAACATAAAAAATAAATAAATAAAACAGATGAACTGGAGTAAGACAAAAGTTTAATAATTATTGTATAACTCCAAGGTAGGGAGTAACCCCTTGACATGGCCAAAGCCATCACCTTAAATACCATCTGTAGCTCAAGACAAAGGAAAATTTTGGGGCGAGGGCATAAGTTATAGAGGTGACTAGGAAAAGACCAGTAAACAAGGCTGAAGTTGTTATGCATATTGAGATTTCTGGACTGTTGAGTCCTTCCCCTTTTCCTGGCACAAGGCAGGAGACACTCTTACAAACAGAGGTTTCCCTTATGAATATAAATGTCTCTTATAAAAAGATACCTTCTACTCAACTTTCAGATCTTCTTTTGTGTCTGCGTTTTCTTAAAAATACCCAGATTAAAATAATTGCTAGGACAAAGAGGCATGTTTTGAGGTAGCAGATTCAAATGGATGAAGAAATCAAATCTTTATTAGAATTAGTTCATTTTCTACATAAGCCTTTGACAATGTGGAC
>NW_022635344.1:0-2437 GCF_010015895.1 Lontra canadensis | reverse complement strand
TCTGAAATTCTCCTTTTTGGTAGGGTCTTTGCCTGGTTTGGGGATCAGGGTAATGCTGGCTTCATAGAAAGGGTCTGGAAGTTTTCCTTATGCTTCAATTTTTTGAAACAGCTTCGGGAGAATAGATGTTATTTCTTCTTTGAAAGTTTGGTAGAATTCCCCAGGGAATCCGTCAGAAACTTCTCCAATGAAAACATACAAATGACTATCAGACACATGAAAAAATGTTCATCATCACTAGCCATCAGGGAGATTCAAATTAAAACCACATTGAGATATCACCTTACATCAGTTAGAATAGCCAAAATTAGCAAGACAGGAAACAACATGTGTTGGAGGGGATGTGGAGAAAGGGGAACCTTCTTACACTCTTGGTGGGAATGCAAGTTGGTGCAGCCTCTTTGGAGAACAGTGTGGAGATTCCTCAAGAAATTAAAAATAGAGCTTCCCTATGACCCTGCCATTGCAGTACTGGGTATTTACCCCAAAGATACAGATGTAGTGGAAAGAAGGGCCATCTGTCCCCCAATGTTTATAGCAGCAACGGCCACAGTTGCCAAACTGTGGAAAGAACCAAGATGCCCTTCAATGGACGAATGGATAAGGAAGATGTGGTCCATATACACTATGGAGTATTATGCCTCCATCAGAAAGGATGAATACCCAACTTTTGTATCAACATGGATGGGACTGGAAGAGATTATGCTGAGTGAAATAAGTCAAGCAGAGAGAGTCAATTATCATATGGTTTCACTTACTTGTGGAGCATAACAAATAGCATGGAGGACATGGGGAGTTAGGAGAAGGCATTTGGGGGAAATTGGAAGGGGAGGTGAGCAATGGGAGACTGTGGACTCTGAAAAACAATCTGAAGGGTTTGAAGAGGTGGGGGGGTGGGAGGTTGGGGGAACCAGGTGGTGGTTATTAGAGAGGGCACGGACTCCATGGAGCACTGGGTGTGGTGCAAAAACAATGAATGCTGTTATGCTGAAAATAAATTTTAAAAAAATGATAAATAAATAAATAAATAGTTTAAAAAAAAAACCAAACATACACTCCTATGTCCCAATTAGAACAGCTTTAAAACATGTTTCAATCCTTCTTTTGGACAAAACTTCCCACCTGTTACTCAGAACTGTTATGGCTCTCCTTGGCCCAGATGCCTTTTAGAATCACTTTGTCAACATTCATTAAAACCCTCTTAAAATTATGATTTGATTGCTTTCACTTTGTATATTCATGTGGGAAAATTGACATCCTCTGATACTGTTTTGCCACTCACGGACATGAGGTGTTTTAGGTTTTCGTTGATGACTTTCAGCTCACCAGTTTACAGGGTTTTTTTAATCCCATGATGATCTTGTGCATCCTTACTTAGAGCTATCTTTAATATAGATAGAGCATATCTTTAATAGAGCTATCTTTAATATAAATAGAGCATATCTTTAGAACATATCTTTCTGGTGTATGGAATCTTTAAAAATTATTATTATGGGTTTAGGGCTGCTGTATAAGAACGTAATTGAGTTTTGAACATTGATCTTCTATCCATCAAGCTTATCACACTCAGACTAATGTATGGACATTCCCTTCTGTGTAACTCTTATCACATCAATCATCTCACCTAGGTTAGTTTTTACCTTCATTAAAGTTATACATGCACACGCTTCAACAGGCAAATAGTTCTATACTTTCTATGTATGAAAACTGGAGTCTCCCAACTTCCCACTATTTTCCACCTCCCAGAGGCAACCATTTTCCACTCCTTTAATTGATAATTTTTAACTGATTCTTCTAGATTCTATACCCAGATCTCATAGAGCATGCATATATTGTCCCTCTTGACTTCTCACCCTTTGACATTATTCACTGACTTCCCACTGTGGATGATGGGGACGCAATGCTCTGATACTATGGAAATCACACCCTATGTGTGTATTTATACCCCACCCCCTTAACATTTTAATTTCAGATAATGTCATAGTCAGTATCCACATTATAAGGCCAATAACATTGTGTTTTATACTCAATCCTTTTATTTCCTTCAAGATTTTATTTAAATTAAAGTAGTTTACATATAGTGTAGTGTTAGTTTCAGGGGAAGAATTTAGTGATTCACGAGTAACATATGATACCCAGTGGTTATTACATCAAGTGTCTCAACCTTGTAACATTCCTAGTTTTTGCTTACATTGATCTGCTCATGTGTATTTTGGATAACCATCACGATATTCAGGGTACAGAACAATTCCATGACCACAGAGCTTACCCTTGTGCTAGCCTCTCTTAGTGACAGCCAGCCCACCACCCAAACCTCCGACCCATGCCGATCTATTCTCTATAACTTTGAGAATGTTGTGGAAGCGGACTCCCACAGTATGGACATTTTAAGAGTGATTTTTTTCACTCCACATAATGCCTTTGGAATCTCACAAGT
>NW_022635343.1:0-2438 GCF_010015895.1 Lontra canadensis | reverse complement strand
TTCAAGTCAGATCTAGGTTTTTCTTTCCATGGGGACACCCCTTCCCCTTTGGGTCTTTTCTACAGATGCACAGTCTGATATCTGCTCCAAAGAGGGCTGTAATCTCAGGCCAAAAGAATTGTGGGCATTCTCCATTGTTCTTATAGAGTGTGCTAACTTTATTGACAACGCCCTCAGGAGTGAGATATTTACTCTCCACAGCCCCAACTGAAAGCAGGTTTTCAGGGTCTATCACTATGTCAGGGCCCCTGTGATGGGGACACTGCCTGAGAGCCACTGTGGAAGCACCAGTTTGATAGGGCCACTGTGCAGGGTGAGCTGAGGAGGGTGGGGGCATGAGGAGGCATGGGGGAGGTGGGAGAAGCTCTTGTGAGAATGCTATAGACTCCCACCTTTCATACTTGAAACTTCTGCAGTTTTTCATGAATAAACACTTCTTGGTTTTTTTGTTAGACTTTAGTTGATTTCCAGAGCCCTGAAGTTGATATTTTTGACAATTTTGCTGAGGTTACAGGGTTTTTTTTTGTTTTTGTTTTTGTTTTTGTTTTTTTAGGGAGAGGATTTACTGATCCCTTTTCTCTGCCACAGCCAGAAGAAGCTTCTATGCCACTAAAATTTTAGGGCTTTTTAGGAGGTGTTAGAGCTTCATTGTCTTAGTGAATCCAGTCTGTTCTCAGCACAGTTGACTCTGATCCCTTTGGTCTAGTTTATTGATTGAATTGTGTCAAGCCATGCCAGTAAAGTCCGAAGAGTTCTGGTTTTTAGATGATCCTGCAGCACAGTCTGGTAGGACTGGTAGGACCTGGCTTTTATAATTCCTGCTCTGGTACTAAGTGACCTCTAATTACTTGAATGACTTTAAGAAATTCATTACATTGCTGGTGTCCTTTTCCATCTCCGTAAAATGGGGGTTAATAACAGTCACTCTTGGGAAGACAGGTAAGCGTTTATAGATTTGGTGATGGATACTTGAATATGCTGCCATAGTTTTCATCATCAGGGAGATCTCTGGGAGCTCATTTAGAAGATATTCTTTCTGCACGCACAGAGAGAGAGTTGGCTTTCATAAGCCAGTCTAAAGTGACAACCCACCTCTGCTATTATGAAGGCAGTTCATGATCTGTACAATCCTATCAGACAAGGAAATAACAGTGTGTTGAGCAGTCATGCATTTCTTAGGGTACTTCAACCCAGGGATGAGGAAAGGGGTGGCTGTGTTTATAAGGGGTGCTAACTTGTGTAGGGATGCTGAAACATCCCTGGAAATACAGTGAGATGTACATAGTTGTGTTTCATACGGTTCCTCTGGGGACAACACCGTGCAGGGTTGGAAAAAATATTTTGATAAACTGATTGCAATGGGGGATGAAGCCCTCAAAGAGCATGCTTGAGTCAGAACACTTCTTTGCTCCCCTGTCTTCTAAAGTGTCTGGGTGAAGTTAAAGGTATGATGTTAGTTTTGCTGACTCGAATACATTTAGCTAAAGCCAAGTTGCTCACAACAGTCGGGGTTGGGGGGCATATACTGCTACCCCCAGTGTTTTCTTTTTCATCCTTTCTTGCTCAGCTCTTGGTCTCTCTTCTCAATGAATGTAGGACAGTAGTCTCAACCCTTGTAAAATGCTGGTATAAAGGATGCTAAATTATCAGTATGATATTTGAGGAGCCCTTTTCTCCATTTATTACATATTTATCGACTACTTTTTGCCAGCCACTCTGATAGGCATTATAGGAAAAGGATTTGGCACAGTTTCTGATCTTTTTCTTTTTTAAATTGATGCTTAAACTATAAAATAAAGACCAGATGCTTCAGAGGTTATAGGCTTTTTTTTTTTAAATCAGAGTTGATTTTCTCTTCTATTTCATCTTATTCTGATTGCTGCTTTTGAGATTTCTCCGTTCATCTTGCCTCTCCGGTGATCATACCTGACCTCCTTCTCAGAGACTGGCTGGCCATTGTCACTGGTGGGGTATTACAGCTAAAAGGGACTTAGCAATCACTTGGTTAAAACACGACTGTTTTACAGGCAGGAAAACTAGCATTCTGAAATCAAGCCAAAATTACATCACTAGGCAGTGGTGAGGATGTATAGAACCCAGTTGTCTCCAGCCCTGCTCTTTACAACACCGCACAACACCACAATTCAGCTACAACACAACTCCCTGTATAAGCAGGATTGATCTGTGTATCTTTGTGTCTATTATTTATTTATCCATCAGTCCATTCATCCACCCGTCTGTCCATCCATCCATCCATCCATCCACCTACCCATCATTTATTCCTCCATTTCTATCCTATTTCTTTTTTTTTCCTCAGACTTCAGAGGATAGTACATAAAAACTAATTTTAAAGGCATGTATTTAAAACACATTTTGGTTTCTATAACTAACATATGAAAATACTTCTCTTTGTCTTCTGTAAATGTTCTTTGTGATTT
>NW_022635342.1:1009-2439 GCF_010015895.1 Lontra canadensis | reverse complement strand
GCCTAACGTGGGAGCAGCCAACTATATAAACCAATTAATAACAAAATCAAAGAAACACATCAACAATCATACAATAATAGTAGGGGACTTTAACACTCCCCTCACTGAAATGGACAGATCATCCAAGCAAAAGATCAACAAGGAAATCAAGGCCTTAAATGACACACTGGACCAGATGGATATCACAGATATATTCAGAAAATTTCCTCCCAAAGCAACAGAATACACATTCTTCTCTATTGCCCATGGAACATTCTCCAGAATAGATCACATCCTCAGTCCTAAATCAGGTCTCAACCGGTATCAAAAAATTTGGGAACATTCCCTGCATATTTTCAGACCACAATGCTCTGAAGCTAGAACTCAATTGCAAGAGGAAATTTGGAAAGAACCCAAGTACTGGAGACTAAATAGCATCCTTCTAAGGAATGAATGGGTCAACCAGGAAATTAAAGAAGAATTTAAAAAATTCATGGAAACAAATGATAATGAAAACACAGCGGTTCAAAATCTGTGGGACACAACAAAGGCAGTCCTGAGAGGAAAATATATAGTGGTACAAGCCTTTCTCAAGAAACAAGAAAGGTCTCAGGTACACAACCTAACCCTACACCTAAAGGAGCTGGAGAAAGAACAAGAAAGAAACCCTAAACCCAGCAGGAGAGGAGAAATCATAAAGATCAGAGAAGAAATCAATGAAATAGAAACCAAAAAAACAATAGAAAAAATCAATGAAACTAGGAGCTTGTTCTTTGAAAGTATTAATAAGATTGATAAACCCCTGGCCAGACTTATCAAAAAGAAAAGAGAAAAGACCCAAATAAATAAAATCATGAATGAAAGAGGAGAGATCACAACTAACACCAAAGAAATACAGACAATCATAAGAACATATTATGAGCAACTCTATGCCAACAAATTTGAGAATCTGGAAGAAATGGATGCATTCCTAGAGACATATAAACTACCACAACTGAACCAGGAAGAAATAGAAAGGCTGAACAGACCCATAACTAGTAAGGAGATTGACACAGTCATCAAAAATATCCAAATAAACAAAGCCCAGGGCCAGACGGCTTCCCGGGGGAATTCTACCAAACATTTAAAGAAGAACTAATTCCTATTCTCCTGAGACTGTTCCAAAAAATAGAAATGGAAGGAAAACTTCCAAACTCATTTTATGAGGCCAGCATCACCTTGATCCCCAAACCAGACAAGGATCCCATCAAAAAAGAGAACTACAGACCAATATCCTTGATGAACACAGATGCAAAAATTCTCACCAAAATACTAGCCAATAGGATTCAACAGTACATTAAAAGGATTATTCACCACGACCAAGTGGGATTTATTCCAGGGCTGCAAGTTTGGTTCTATATCTGCAAATCAATCAATGTGATACAACACATTAGTAAAAGAAAGAACAGAAA
>NW_022635342.1:246-909 GCF_010015895.1 Lontra canadensis | reverse complement strand
TTCCAAACTCATTTTATGAGGCCAGCATCACCTTGATCCCCAAACCAGACAAGGATCCCATCAAAAAAGAGAACTACAGACCAATATCCTTGATGAACACAGATGCAAAAATTCTCACCAAAATACTAGCCAATAGGATTCAACAGTACATTAAAAGGATTATTCACCACAACCAAGTGGGATTTATTCCAGGGCTGCAAGTTTGGTTCACATCCTAAAATCAATCAATGTGATACAACACATTAGTAAAAGAAAGAACAGAAACCATATGATACTCTCAATAGATGCTGAAAAAGCATTTGACAAAGTACAGCATCCCTTCCTGATCAGAACTCTTCAAAGTGTAGGGATAGAGGGCACATACCTCAATATTATCAAAGCCATCTATGAAAAACCCATCACAAATATCATTCTCAATGGAGAAAAACTGAAAGCTTTTCTGCTAAGGTCAGGAACACGGCAGGGATGTCCGTTATCACCACTGCTATTCAACATAGTACTAGAAGTCCTAGCCTCAGCAATCAGACAACAAAAAGAAATTAAAGGCATCCAAATTGGCAAAGAAGAAGTCAAACTATCACTCTTTGCAGATGATATGATACTATATGTGGAAAACCCAAAAGACTCCACTCCAAAACTGCTAGAACTGGTACAGGAATTCAG
>NW_022635342.1:0-146 GCF_010015895.1 Lontra canadensis | reverse complement strand
TTCAACATAGTACTAGAAGTCCTAGCCTCAGCAATCAGACAACAAAAGGAAATTAAAGGCATCCAAATCGGCAAAGAAGAAGTCAAACTATCACTCTTCGCAGATGATATGATACTATATGTGGAAAACCCAAAAGACTCCACTCC